>NC_057805.1:248728331-248728835 GCF_018294505.1 Triticum aestivum
AGGAGAAAAACTGTTAAACCAGAACTTGGATCATGACTTGTGACTTGTGATGATTATGATTATTATTATTATGGACTAACCATTTACATTATTTGAAATATTGAGTATCCCTGGGACGGTTCTACCTCCTGGATATTCACCATGCTTATTTACCTTATAAGCCCTTTATGTGGTGTCGCTGAGACGCCCGACTGTGGCATGCTTGTTATTTATTTACCTTATAAGCCCTTTATGTGGTGTCGCTGAGATGCCCGACTGTGGCATGCTTGTTATTTATTTACCTTATGAGCCCTTTATGTGGTGTCGCTGAGATGCCCGACTGTGGCATGCTTGTTATTTATTTACCTTATAAGCCCTTTATGTGGTGTCGCTCAGACGCCCGACTGTGGCATGTTTGTTATTCTTTTATATAAGCTCTTTATGTGACGTCGCTCAGACGCCCGACTGAGGCATGCTTTATATTATTACCCATTCAAGGTGTCACTTCAGACACCCGATCAGTGC
>NC_057805.1:248728907-248884469 GCF_018294505.1 Triticum aestivum
TACCTTATAAGCCCTTTATGTGGTGTCGCTGAGACGCCCGACTGTGGCATGCTTGTTATTTATTTACCTTATGAGCCCTTTATGTGGTGTCGCTGAGACGCCCGACTGTGGCATGCTTGTTATTTATTTACCTTATAAGCCCTTTATGTGGTGTCGCTCAGACGCCCGATTGTGGCATGTTTGTTATTCTTTTATATAAGCCCTTTATGTGATGTCGCTCAGACGCCCGACTGAGGCACGCTTTATATTATTACCCATTCAAGGTGTCGCTTCAGACACCCGATCGGTGCATTTTTAATTTCCTGCTTACGTGCATCGTGAGTTTATTTTGGGACTGACTAAGTGATCGCGGATTATTTTAGTGCATGATTATCACCTGCTATGTTATACCTGTTTTCATGATGTTTGCGAGTACATTCAAAGTACTCACTGGCTTGTCCCTGGCTATTGTCTTGGCCAGATTTCTTGCGTGGAGAGGAGCGTTGCGACGACAGCCCCGGAACATACGCTATGGAGATAGCAGCCTCGCAAAGATAGGAGTTATCCTGGTCAAATGTTCCTATGGGAAATGGAGTCCCATAGACGCAGATGAACCACAAACCGCTTCCGCCATCAACCACTAGAAACCAATTGTTGTACTCAGAGGCCATAATGGTCTTGTACTACATATTTTGTACTTTGCCTGGAATTTCTGTATCAAGTTGGTGCCTCATCAGCTAACAGTAATCCTGGGGCTGGTGAGCACAAGGGCCATTTTCTGGGAAATTAATATCCCGAAAACCGGTCCTGACAGAGACGGGTCAGGAGGCATGCATGAATGATGAAGGGGGACGATACGGCTGTGGTAAGCAGACATAACTACATAGGAAGATCAATCGTCCTTTGTTAGAGAAAGGAGAGACATAACTTGTGTGGTACGTCCATCGATGGGGCGGGAATAGTTTCGACCTCGGTATATGTTGGGAGATCGATCGGTATACATGCATGTGTGTGTTAGAAGCAAATGAGGCACGGGGAGAAGGATAGAGAGAGAGAGGGATGCATCTAGGAGGTGGTGCGAGAGTCATACTATATCGAGGGGGAAGGAGTGTGCGAGTACGAGATCGATGAAAAGAGTGGTGGGAGTGAGGCATGGACGGTGATAAGAGAAGAGCGAAAGCTTGTGTTTGTGCTAGGCACACCTGGCTAGAGAGGCATATCGATCGATGTGTGCCGTAAATAAGGAGCCGGGGGGGCTACACACACCGTGGGTGAACGACCTAAAGTGAAAAGACAAATTTGCGCGATGGAGCTAGAGAATGCTGAGGGAGGGTGAGAGGGATGCGGGCGTGTGCATCCACGAGAGAAAGTTAGCTCTAGCTAGCTACAAAGATAAGAGGATTGTGTGGGTGTAAAAGACGAATAGAGATCATACTTCATTATGAAAAGCGAATTCGAATATTTGAAGAATTTATCATAGTGTTTTAAACCGACGCATGTGTGAATATATATAACGGTGATACACATGGTGTGGTTATGAACATGTTATACGACATATAATATATTTTATCTCTACTCTTATAAAAAAACGGAGTTGTTGATGATGGTGTGCCTGCCATCCTGCAATATAGGCCGTCCGATTTATATCCGACGGATAGGAAGGAAACTATGGCAATTTTGAAAAAAGATACCCATAGCCCTCTCCATATTTGCAAATTAGGCCTCCCCTTGATCATGTTGATGTTCTGTGGAACGCATGGGCATCTTGCTAGTACTACGTATGATATATAGAACATTGATCATAATTTGAGCTAATGTGTGGCTTTTGCAGCTCAGGTCTAAATACTTGTCATAATGTAGGGGGCGGGGCACTATACTATGTGTGATAAACACGGTGTACACGTATGGAACATGGTTTAGATTATGAATATATAGTTCGTACATCAAATGTACTATTATTTGGAATCAACATCAAGTGTATTCAAAAAATAGAATTTGAGTTCATGTAGTACACATAGTTCATATCTATCTCTATAGTAATCATGTGGTGTGTTATTAAGGTACTACACGGATGATGGTTGAAGTTGGCAACAATCATGATTGTAGATTCTTATTGAAATAGAGAAACGAATTCAAATTCAGTTCGATTTGCAGTGGTAGTATAGACATTTGGAATGCACTAAAATGTTGGTATGAGTAGGTTACATGCATTATACAACAAGCGAAAAAACTTAATTGGACATAACATGGATTCATACTCCCTCCTTCCATCTATATAGGGCGTAATGCGTTTTTTAAGACCGCCATTGACAATTGACAAGATTAATAGTACATGACATGCACAATGTGAAAATTATATCATTGAAAGAACCTTTCACAGACGTATTTAATGGTGTGCTTTGTGTAAGTTGCATGTCATATATTATTGCTCTAATATTTGGTCAAAGTTAGCATCAAAAAACGCATTAGGCCCTATATAGATGGAAGGAGGGAGTAGCTTTGAATAGAATTTTTATAGTAAAATGGGGCAAGACTCTCTCTTTGTGTGTTCTGAATAGTTTTATTTTTTTCGTTTTCTTTTTGGTTGAGGGAAGTGCGAATTGATTTGGTACGTACAAGTACAATATTACACGTTAGGCTTGTCCCTAAAATTCAACCCGCGCCTTGTTATATCCCGAAAATTCAGATATCGTGCTCCCAAAACTGGCGCCTTCACAACCCATGCCTTGCTATCCCAAAATTACAATGCGCGTGAAAACTCCCTCCAGCTGCCAAATTCCGACACGCGAAATCCCCCTTCTAACCCTGAGCCAAAAGGGCCTCTAGTTCAAATCGGTAGGGGGTAATTTTGCAACACACCCTACATTTTGGACAAGCGTGTCCCTAAGTCATGGTTCACCCCCTCCCATCGCCTCCTTTTTGCCATTCGAAATCCTAGGCCGCCATAACCTCTCCGCTCTAGCCGCGAAACCTCACCCTCCTCCGTCCGCCACCTCACCGCTACCCAGCCGGAGCCTCTTCCCCGATGACGTCGTCCACCGCAACAGCTCGACGTCCCTCGTCCACCTCCCCGGATGAGGATCCGTCGTCCATCTCGTCGTCCCGCCGGTTCAGAAGCCCCGTCCTCCACCTCCAAGGAGCTGCTCCGACGATCGCCTCGTCTATCGCAGCTGCTCCATCCCCACAGCGCCGCCTTAACCTGCTCCACCGGAACCGCAGCATCCTAACCGACTCCTCGGACGAAGCCGAGGCCTACTCGGCGCCACCAAAGAGGTTGTACAGTCATCGCATCGCACCTTCTCCTTAGCTCAACCTCCCGGCGCCGACGGTGCTCCATCCCGCACCCCCATGGAGTGGCTACCCTAAAGTCCGCGCCGGGGGCGACATCTCCACGGCGGCTCTCCCCCAGTGCGAGGCCCCTTCGGTGGCGGCGTCCATACCAGTCGGATCTGCTGCTGCTGCTCCGGCTCTCGCTCGATCGCTCGCTCGCCCAGCTGCTGCTACTCCGGCTCTCGCTCGCTCGCTCGCGCTGCTGCTGCTCTCCCCCTCGCTCATGCTGCTGCTCTGCTCCGATTTAGCTACACTTCAGTCGACTGAATCGACTTTTGGGTCAGTAGATTTTCAGGGGGTGGGGGCTCGCCGGAGTTAAGGAAGAACCACCCGCAGCGGTGACGATGGCTTGCAGGAGAGGTACCCCACTATCTATCTTAGGGTTCAGGGTGGGGGCGGGGGGCCTATAGGGCTGGCCAGGGCGGCGGCGGACCGGCGGTGGGGAGTTGTTTCGGGGCAGCGAGGCGGCGCTGGGGCCGGCGGTTCGGCCGGTGGTGGTAGGCGGCTCAGGGGGGTGCATGTTGAAGATGAACTGCAGGCCCTCCCTAAACTACATGTCAAGTGCCTCTCTGCTACCATTGCATTCAGTTTCGACAGTAACATTCAGATTCCACAGTAAATTTCAGTTTCGACAGTTATGTTCAGAGTCAACAATTTTTACCTCATCTGTTGTAGTCAGGTGGTTTTTGGTGATGTAAGTTTTACATCTATTTTACATCATCTATTGGAGATGCTATTAGAATCCCACTTGAGATTGACGATGTCTGTCTTGTGCTGCTTTAGCCTTGACGTCTTACGGCTCACCGGGGCTGCTCCAACGACAGAACGATCCATCACAACAGAGCAGTGCCCTGGACGCCGTCTACAGATTCCTCAGATCTTCCTCCACACCTCCGACAGCCACTTCTGCTCAACTGCTTCAGGGACCAACCCAATGATGTTGAGGTCGACGCGGCTACGGCAAAGAGGTTGTACACTTGTTGCATCACTTATTACTATACATTCATGTCAATCCATTAGGGCTATTTTGGTTCGACGGAAAAACATAGCCATAGGGAATTTCCAATGGCACTCTAGTATTCAATTAATTATGCATTTTGTTGAAAGGAATGAAGCAAAACATCCACCTGGACCTACTTTTCAAATCCTATGCATGAAAACAAGACCAAGTACATTAGTGGCAGAATAACATTCTAACTGTACACGCTTTCATATAGTTTTACTTTATTTTGGCCATGTTTCTTTGCATTCCTCTTCTCTTCCAATTCCTGTAAACCAAACACTCAAGTTGACAGAAATCCTGTGTTTACAAATGCTCTGTTTACCATGTGCATTCCTATCCTATTCCGATGTTTTTCCTATCCCTGCATTTTTAGAATCATGAAAGCCAAATGAGCCCTTACAGAATTACTTCAGTTATAGGTAGGTGTTGAAGGGAACTTTGTGTGGTTTGTCCTGCTCCTGCCGCGACGTCGTCCACCTCAACCGAGCTTCTCCATCGACAGAAACATCCACCAAACCAGACATCACGACTCCTGACCGTCTTTCGCCACCTTAGATCTCCTTCCCTGCCACCAGCACCCACCGCAACGGCATCACCATCATCGACTCAGCAGATGAACCTGAGGAGTACACGGGTCCACAAGAGAGGTCGCACTCTTTTGTTTCTGCTTATGTTATGCATTGCTTAAAATTACCTGCTACTTTATCGTCCTGTTCACCTCTTCGACTTCAGGTCCAAATTAATGTTCAAACTTGAGTTCTAAATTAGTTGTGGGGAACATATTGAGGAAGCAATGAATAGTATCTCTGTCTAATATTTGGTTCACCTAGGGTATGCCTATGTTGTTCATCTTGGGTGGGAAACAAATAGTAAAGCAATCATCATCTATCTTTTTATTAAATTAAAGCAACCATCAGCCTGCTAAATCATTATTTTTGGATCCATCCACTGGTTGTTACCATCACTCTAAATTTCTACATGCTCTCCTTACATAATCTCACCATATTTTTTTCGTATGCATGTCAGATATTGTACACAGTCATGCTGAACATGTAGAGAAAAAGAGAAGAGTTTTGCGCAGCAATACAATGTCATGCAGACATTGCTCCATGGTGGGTTCAATGGCAAACCTCCCCACCCCTCTCCATATTGTAATCCAGAGGAAGATATTTGTTCTGAGGCAGATTCAGACGCCGCTGACCACTCCTATTTACCCCCCAAGGTGTTTGCTCTACCTTGGCATGATGATGTTAGTCATATCATGCATATGTTGCCTTGCAGTGCCTACTTTTGACATCATATATGTCATCTGCTTAGTTTAGACATGTTTTGTAATGCCACCTGTTTAGTTTCTATATCATATATGGGAATTATGCAGTCTCATGTCTTTTAGCCAGCCATAATATACGTGAAATGTGCAATGCCATCCTGTTTAACTAGGCATCATATATTTGAATGATATCTTGCCCATCCTTTTCTTCATTACAATTCCATTTGTCGACAATGTTTGTACATTAAACTACTCTTCCTGTGAATCAGCCATTTGAGTGGGAGATTGAAAAATCTAGAGTGAAAACAAGGCCTTCAGAGCAGACAGTGCTACCTGTCGGAGCAGATCTCTTGTTGGGTCCCGATAGCTCCTCAGAGATGGATTCAGAGACAGATGACCAGTCCTATTCCCCCACCGAGGTGTATGCTCTAACTTGGCACGGTTATACTGCTCATATCATGCATATGGTGTCTTGCATTGCATAGTTTAGACATCATATACACAATATTCAACACCATGTTCTTAGTTCAGACATCATATCTAGTGCCCTCTGTTTAGCATATAAATCACATATGTGAATTAAATGATGCGATCCTGATTACTTAGATAACATGTAGGTGAATTATGTCATGCGATCCTGTTTAGTTTTCCATCATATCTTTGAATTATGTTATGCTATGCTATCCAGTTTAGATAGACATCATATATGTGAAATTATGTCATGCTATCCGTTTTAGTTAAACAATATACATGTCAACTATTTCATGCCCTCTTTTTTCCACACTATCTATTGCATCTGTCTCTCATACAATGTCTGTACATTCAACTATGTTTCCTATTTATCAGCCATTTGAATTGGAGCGGGTGATGCCAGCATCTAGCGGACTAAAAACACGGTCTTCACATAAAACAGTGCTACCTCTTGGTGGAGATAGCAACCGGGTTGTACATGCACGAGAACCAGCCCTACCACACATAACCCAAACTCTCGCAGATTGTACCCCTACTGCGATGGACAGAGAACCAGCTTCACCCAATCTAAGCCCAACCCCAGCAGATTGTAACCCAGTTCCTGTTGACACAACACCATCTCCACCACAGAGCTCCCAAACAAGAGCAGTTAGTAAGGCAGCTCCTGTGCCCAAAGGGCCAGTACTACCACGGCGAACCCCAACTCCACCAGTTAGTACACCTATTCCTGTGGAGTAAGCACAACCAGCTAGTCGTAGTTTAGCATCTATCGCATTTGATGTTGTTAAATCGTATGTGCGTATCTCCCCATCTTGGAAATATTATATCGAAGATGAAGGAAAATGCCAGTTGCAGGTGTTTGTCTAGGAGTTATGTGTAAGTAACGTTATTCATGGCAATTACTTTGCTTTGTCCCATACATCCTACCTCCATGATGGTTATAATACAGCAAATTTTCCCATTTTTCTCTATAGAGAACGACCGATTTGGAAACTCAGGATGAGGTAACCTGTGCTAATACCTCTGCTATCTTCAAGAATGCTTGGTGGCAGTATCGGAATTACTGAAGAAAACGTACTTCACCGGCAAAGAAACTCATCAAATTCCCTTACGTTCTCCTGAGACACATTTACTGGACGATGACTGGGAACGTCTTGTTCTGTACTGGTCCCGAACCAAGAATGTGGTAAGGTCTATGAGCTCATTTTCTATTTTTAAGCACTATATTCTTGCGTCTTACTGTACTCTGTTCATGTAGAACAAGTGCCTAAACCTGAAGAACAACTGTTCTAATTTAAGATTCCATTGCTATCATAGTTCAAAAAAGTGCTAGGCGTTAATTGGGTGTTTTGCCACCGCCTTGCGCTTTACTGACCAAAGCGCATGCTTATGCGCAGTTATGCACAGATTAAGCGTAGTTATGCGTAATGCGTTTCGCCAACGCCTAGAGCCTAGGCGCGCTTAAGCGCTTGCTTAGGCGCGCCTTTTTTTAACTATGATTGCTATCGTGCATACTGCTTTGCTCTTGTATCACTTTATTTACTTGTAATAACTTATTTTTAAATTGAAGGATCCAATCGAAAATCCAATGGCACAACAGGTATGTTCACGCATGTTTCTTTAACAGGCTTGCTCTTATCAATAGCTCTGTTGATTTCAATTTCAATTGTGTATACAGTTGACTTCTCATATCATGCACATTACTAGCATCACAACAGAGCCAATAGTGTTGTTGTACATGTCGACCCGTGGTACCCATCTGAAATCTTGTTGTGCCGTGTAGTTTCCCACGCTTTGTATTCTTTACTGCTGCTTTGTCTTGAACTGATATGATTTGAACCGTGTCTCTATTTTGATTTGGCAAGACAATGCAATTACCATAGGACATAGATATATGTTTGTTTGATGCTTTTATTATGTACTAGTACTTGGCAATAGAAGACTTGGTAGTTTAATCCTGTCCACCTTACTAATGAACTGGTTCACCGAAATGAGTTTCATATACTAGTACATGCTAAACCTGTTATGTGTCTGCTTGTTTCTTCTTTAGAATGCTGACAGAATATTGGGGAAGAGTGCCTTATTAAGCAATGGTAAAGGAAGTAATGCAGATAAGGTTCAGGATAGTGACACATCCTTGTTGGACTCCAACAAAGCTGATAAAACAGCTAAGGAAGACTATCTCGAAGACAGTGAGACAACCCCAAAGTCCTGTCTTGGTTTAGTGTGCGAGTTACTGGCCACTACCGCTTGCACAAGCTATTCGAACTCACTGTCTGAATCAGTTTGGTTTCTTGAGTCTCAACTACAAGCTAAAAGACATCGATCAGTTGTACTGCGACAAGAACCGGAAGGACTGCGGAAGTCCCTGGAGCATTCAGATGCATACTTTCTGGTGCAACAGCAAGCGTTGGAGGATTTTAGCGCCAAACAGGACAAAGCTAATAAGCTTGCTAAGCTTATTGCCAGCATGGTGCATACCACGTTTCTTGAGCTCTTCTGAAGTTGTTTCAGTTATGCTCTTGTTTTATGCCGCGTTATTTGCACTGGTGGCCAATTTTGACGGCCAGTGTATGTAATATGCTGCTTTGTTCCCTATATTTGCACTGGTGGCGAACTTTGATGCCTAGTGGATGTAATATGTGTAATAGCGGTAATAGGCTAGCATTAATTGCTTGCTTATTTATTTCCTTATTGTCTTGTTTAGTTGTTTGCTTGTAGTCACTACAGTTCTTTTTCTATGTTTTTCTAGTGGCCACAATAACCTATTTTTGGAAACTAGGCCAAAATAATCATGGCAACACATGGACTGTTGTAACCATGGGCCTCCTGCGGGCCGTATGATCCATGGGCCTTCTACGGGCTGTAGAATCCATTGGCCTTCTATACGGGCCGTAGGATCCATGGGCCTTCTACGGGCCGTACGATCCATGGGCCTTTTACGGGCCGTAGGATCCATGGGCCTTCTATGGGGCGTATCATCATTTCGCCAATCATGGGCCGTACTATTCATGGACAATAACGGGCCGTTAATAGGCCGTATTTGATAACTCTATGAAAACAGCCCAACGGGTTTTTTTCAGCATGAAAACGGCGCAACGTATTAACAGGCCACAAACGGGCCGACTATAACCACGGGTTGAATTTGGCCCACAAGCATAAAATGACAGTAACGGGCTGTAAGTAACTGAATGCTGGAAATGAGCCCAAGATTAAATGGGCCCTGAGAAGACCGGAAGATAACATGGGCTGGAAACGGCCCAACGGAATAATGGGCCGTTAATGGGTATAAAGTGATACACTGTTCATTACGGGCCAGTTTTACCACGGGCTGTTAAGGGGCCGAGGGTTACTAAGGGCCTCAGATGGGTCGAAAGACGTCATGGGCCATACATGGGCCGGAAGTTAAAATCGGCTGGAATTATATTGGACGGCCCAGATGATGCTACTGGGCCTAATTCAGAAAGGACATAAACGGGCCCTGGGATAGCAGGCTGTAAATGGGCTATATGCGAACAGGCAGTTAACAGGCTTGCCGTGGGCCGGCCCGCCACCTTTTGACCAAGTCAAATGGGCCGGCCTTTTCACAGGAATGGGCCTCTGTTGGGCCGTGCCATGTGTCAATGTATCATAGGCACTTCGGGTCCAATGAGTGGATGACATCTGTCCCAACAGTGAGCCGACACGTGTTTCCTCCAGCCAATGATGATTTTACACGTGGAAAATCCCCATTGGTCGGGGCTATTAAAGGGTTATCGGATCCAAAACCGGACCCGATAGCTTAACGGCGTTCCATTACGATGGACGCCATGTGTCGGTCACCCTTGACGAAAGCACTTCTGTGACGCGCGATTTATTGCCATCGAAGTGGACACTTCCGTGATGATAATTTTGGTAATGTCATGGAACACTTCTACGACAGCATAGGTATGACTATCTTAATTCTGTCATAAAATTGTCATGGATGTACATGCATGACAGAAAACGTGACCTACTGTGACAAACACGTATCATCACGGAAGTGTACTTTTTTTGTAGTGTCTCTCTCTCCCGCGATCGACCACGAGCACCCGAGAGCGCCGACGAGCACCACCGCAGCCATCGTCCACCCCTCTCCTCGCAGATGCTTCCAGAAGAACTACCGCGCCTTCCTCTCTGTCTCCGCCAACCCACGTGACGCCGGGTGCACCGCAGCGTCGTCCCCCCCGCCGTCATCGCCGCACCTGTCCGGCGATTGCCGCGGTCGATTCGTCGTCGACAACGCATACCCGATCTCGAGCTCGCGCCGTCGACCCCGATGTGAGCTGCTGCTTCATCTCCCCCTTCTACCCTACTCACGCACACCCTCTAGCCATCGAGCCACCACGGCGGAAGCTCCCTGCCATTGCATTTGCCGCCGCCGTTGCTAGAGCTTGCGCTGGTCACGTCCGAGCTTATAGGCGAGATCCTCACATCACCAGGAGTCCATAGAGCCCCTTCGCAAGCTTCCCTGTGCACCACAACGACTAAACCACCGAGGCCGAACTCCGGCCGCCGCCGCTGCCAGAGACCACCTCAGCACCCGCCGCAGACACCCCTCGACGCATCGCGTCGCGCTGAGCACGTAGAGCCCAGCCCCGCTCGCTCCCGTCGCCGGAACGGCGAACGCCGCCGTCCCTGGGTTAGTGCCGGCATTAATCGCTGACGTGGCCGAGTTAATTAAACGCCAATGACACCGCTAATTAAACCCCCTAGGTCATTGACTAGTCGGCCCCACGCCCCTAATGTTTTAGTTAGGTTTTAATTAAACTGCTTTGCCCACTGTGCCACTGACGTGCGGGACCCGCGCGTCAAGTTTGACCCTAGACCGGGCCTTTGACTAGCTGACGCAAGGATGGCGCCATGCTGACGTCATGAAGCTTTTTCTGGATTTAAAAATAAATCTAAATGATTTATTTATTTTCAGAAAATAGCTAAAACTTCAAAAAATCATAGAAATTTAACCGTAACTCCAAATGAAATAATTTATATATGAAAAATTATCAGAAAAATCCAAAGAATCTGTTTATGGAATTTCCATGCATGCTTGAACAAATTATACCTGCTGATCAGGCAAAACCAATTAAATGGCATATGAATAATCACATATGGAGTTTGTATTTGAATCTTGGATTCAAACCAACTTTATTTAAATTGTTGCTAGTTGCATTAGCTCAAACCACAGCATATTTCCATGTCATGATCATGCATCATATTGTTGCGTTGCATTGATTGTGTTCTTCTTCTGTTTGCCGGTATTTGTCCCCTCTCAGTGGACATAGTTTCGACGATGTGTTCGATGACACCGATGAAGAGCAATACTATCTTCAGAAGTGCCAGGCAAGCAAAACTACCTTGTTCATTCCGATACAATCCCACTCTCTCGCTCCTGCTCTCTTTTACTGCATTAGGACAACAACGATTCAACTGTTACATGCTCTGGTAGTTGAACCCCTTTCCTCTGCATGACCTGTCATTGCCATAGTAAATAGATGAAACCCAGTAGCATGAGTAGGAGTTGTTTGAGCCCTGATGTGCCTACTCATTCATGCTTGTTTGTCATGCCTGCTACTGCTTAGAGTTGAGTCAGGTCTGATTCATCAGGGATGAATTGGAATGGTGATGAACATGTCCTACTATGTGTGAGCTAAGCGTGTGAACACGATTTGGTAAAGGTGGCGGTGAGAGGCCATGTAGGAGTACATGGTGGGTTGTCTCATTGAAACCGTCCTCAGGAACTGTGTTCCGTGTTTGTGATCCATGAACAGCTACTACCACGCGTTGGGCCCGAAACCAATGGACCCTCTTGACTTATTAACCGCCCCTGTCCTCTGTCTGGGAGTTGCAAGTAGTTTCTGGTGTTTGTAGTATGCTGGAGGCCGTGCTCAGCGCTGACCCGAGGGGTGGGCTGTGATGTGGTAGGCACGTGGCACGGTGTACCGGGTGCCCGTTTGGTGTCTCGGGAACCCTGCACACATTGTTCAGGGCCGTATGTGGAAACCTTGGCCGGACTCCCTGTGGATGGAACCTGAATAGGTGATAAACCTGGACTAGGGACTTGTGTGGTTAGTCAGGTCGTGGCCGACACCCTCGCCGGGCTTCCGCTTGAAGGTTGACGAGTACATGTCGGGTAAACGACGATAAGTGGTGAGAGCGTGTGTGAAGAAGTACACCCCTGCAGGGTTAACATCACCTATTCGAATAGCTGCGTCCGTGGTAAAGGACCTCTGGGTTGCCTATATAGTTTATAGACAAGTGAAAGTGGATACTCTAAAATGCGCATGATAAGCGTGAGTGCTATGGATGGCGATCTCGTAGGGAGATGGGAGCAGATCCATAGTGGTGTATTGATTGGTGAATATGTGGACTCGTGTGGGCCACCTGAAAATAGTTACTTGCAGTCATAGTTTAGGATAGCCACTGAGTCAAAGCTGGCTTGCTGCAGTTAAACTCCACCACCCCCCTTTGTTGATACCGATGCATATGTAGTTAGTTCTGATGTAAGTCTTGCTCGGTACATTTGTACTCACGTTTGCTTCAGTTATGTTTTTGCAGAGAGACTTCAGTCTTGCTAGTAGTTCCGCATGGACTTCGACGTTTAGCTTGTTACCTCAGCTACGATCTTGTGCCCTCGGCAGGGTCTTGTAGAGAGTCAGGCTTCTCAGCCTTTTTCATTTGCAGTTGTTTGTACTCAGACAAGTTAAGCTTCCGCTTGTGCTTGTTGCTTGTATGACTTGAATGCTGGGTCATCAGACCCATGTTTGTCATATCTGGCTCTTCGGGGCCTAATGAATAAATACTTTGAGTTGTAGAGTTTTGTTGTGATGCCATGTTGTATTTGCACATATCGAGCATACTGTGTGTATGATTTGACATGCTTGGTATGTGTGGGATCCGACAACCTAGTTGTTTACCCTTGGTAGCCTCTCTTACCGGGAAATGTCTCCTTGTGCTTTCACTCAGCCATGGTAGCTTGCTACTGCTCCAGAACACTGAGGCTGGCCGGCATGTGTCCTTCTTCGTTCCTTTGTCTCTCCCTTAGGGGAAATGTCACGCGGTGTCTACCGGAGTCCTGCTAGCCTGCTACAGCCCGGATTCTCCGGAGTCCTGTTAGCCCAGCTACTACAGCCAGGATTCACTCGCTGATGACCGACACGTTCGTTGCTGGGTCATGTATGCCTGTCCTAGTAAGTTAGTGGCACTTTGGGTTTACGACTAGTCATGTCGGCTCGGGTTCTCTGTCATATGGATGCTAGCGACACTATTATATACGTGAGCCAAAAGGCGCAAACGGTCCCGGGCCAGGTAAGGTGGCACCCATGGGAATACCGTGCATGAGGCCGCAAAGTGATATGATGTGTTACATGCTACATCGCTGTGACTTAGGATCGAGGTCCTGACACTACGACCACCCGGAGTCATCCAAGGGCAGACGCCCGTTTTGCGTCTTCCACAACATGCACAGCCACAACACCAATGACTGTCAGGAGCTCAGGGCCATCTGTGACAGCTGCCTCGGTCATCGTGCCGAGCGCAACGATCAAGGCTACAGCCGCGGAGGAGGCCAAAGTGGAGGACGCTGGGACGGCCGTGACTCCTGCCAGGAGTGGCATGATCAGCCTCATGAGGACCGCTGGTATGGCCAGCCTCGCAAGGGCCCCTGGAGGGACTAGCCTCGTGAGGACCGTCCTCAGGGCAACTGTCGGTGTTCTGGGAACAGGGGTCCCCAGACTTGTCTACCTGCGGCCCACAGCGTGGCTCCACTAGTGGCCTAGTACAGCCCATCTTCGTCAGCAAACACTCAAGACCCTCGCGAGGCAGATGACACAAGACCTCCTCGGGGGCAGCCTCACTAGGCTGGCTCACTAGGAGCAGAGAGATCAAGGCGAGGGGCACATCGCAAGGTCCGCATGACGTGAGCCATGATGACCAAGGCCAGGCAGGTGACAGGTGGGCGCCAGCGGGTGGAGTACCGGTTGCCTCTTTGGTGCTAAAAGGGCAGGTGCAGGCAAGGAGTCCCCAGGGATCAGGCAAAGGTTTCCATATTGGTGCAACGATACCAAGACCAGCACGACGGCAGGACGGACGTCATCGTGGAGCCCACGACGATGTCACCACCAGAGCCTTTGGTAGGCGAAGACCACCTTTTGTCAGGATAGCTTGTACTAGCTGTCCCCCTTCAAATTGGCCGTTGTGGGATCCCTTCCCGCCTAATATTTGGGAAGCGGACCCGGGCCTCTATAAATAGGACTAGCCACCACCAAAGGAGGCAACTGATCTTGGATCAGATCCATTCCATCCTCACACGCACAAGCTCACCGAGCTCAAGAACACATCTCCTCAGGAGGTTGTTCTTCCCTTGTACTTGGTCATCCCCAGCCTACAAGGCAATCCACCACACCACACTGCAGTAGGGTATTACACCACATTGGTGGCCCGAACCAGTATAAACTCTTATGTCCCTTGTTCCTCGGGTTCGGCGAGCTTGGCTTTGAGATCGTGGTTAGAGCGTGAGCTAGGGGGAGAGAGATCTTCGTGCGCACCCCAAAGTTCGAACCTCAACGGTTTTGCCAGAACCCGTAATCCGACATTTCGCGCACCAGGTAGGGGTGCGCCGATGTTCGCTTCTCCGCCGGCACCGCCTCTCTGCCGGCATCACTTCCCCGCCCCGTTCCCATGGCCGGCGTTGCTCCTCCAACTGGGCCGACGGACGCCCACGACGGCGCCAGGGGGCTCAGGGCCTTTACCCCCGCCTTGCAGCGGGTGCAGTGCCCGCCCAAGTTCAAGCCAGAGATGCCGCTACGCTACGACGGCGCGGCGGATCCGTCGGCCTTCCTGCTAGCGTACGAGGGGGCCGTCCTGGAAGCTGGAGGCGACGACAAGATCATGCTCAACTGGTTGCCCATGGCACTTGCTCGCGCGCCGCGCGCGTGGCTGCTCAACCTGCCAGGATCTTCTGTGGCTTCTTGGGAAGAGCTGTGCGACCTTTTCATCGCACGCTTCACGGCACCGGCGCCTGACGCCGTCGTGGCCGTCCTCGGCGGCTCACAAGCACCGCCCTCGAACCGCCATGCCATGCAGTTTTTCTGCCAGATCGGCGCCGCCTCTGTGCATCAAGGAGCCCCTCCAGGATGGGCGGCGCCCGAGGCCGACCTCACCTCCGACTCAGGGAATCACCCCGTCACCGCTGCCAGCTCGGTCGTGCTCCCAATGCTTTGCACTCCCACCATGTGCAATGTAGCCGTCACCAAGAGCCTCATCGATGGCGGGGTCGGCCTTAATGTGCTCTCCGTGGAGGCTTCCGGCTTGCTTCACATACCGCACGAACTACTCCGTCCCACCAAGCCCTTCTCCGGAGTCAGCAGCGGCTGCACTAGCCCCCTAGGGAAGATCCGCCTCCCCGTAACCTTCGGCACCCGCGACAACTACCACAACGAGCTTATCGACTTCGACATCGCCCGCATCAGCCTCCCGTACAACAACATCCTCGGGTACCCTTCCCTAGCTCAATTCATGGCAGCGACTGATCCAGCCTACAACCTCATGAAGATTCCGGGCAACAGCGGCGTCCTCACTATGGCTGGAGTGTCGGGACCCCGATTCTAAGTCACACCAATCTAGCATGTAACACCTCATATCACTTTGCGGCCTCACGCACGGTATTCCCACGGGTGTCGCCTTACCATGGCCCGGGACCGTTTGCGCCTTTTGGCTCACGTATATGACAATGTCGCTAGCATCCATATGACAGAGAACCCGGGCCGACATGGCTAGTCGTGAACCCAAAGCGGCACTAACGTATGGGGACAGGCATACATGAATCAACATCGAACGCGTCGGTCAGCAGCGTGTGAATCCGGGCTGTAGCACTGGGCTAACAGGACTCCGGGAACCCGGGCTGTAGCAGGCTAGGCAGGACTCCGGATGTCACCGCGTGACATTTCCCCGAAGGGACAGACACAGGAACGATGTGAAACACATGCCGGCCAGTCAAGTGTCCAGAGCAGTAGTGCTGGGCTAGCAGGACTCCGGTGAACCGGGCTGTAGCGGACTACTATGGCTCAAGGAGGCACTAGACTACATTTCCCCATAAGAGAGGCTGCCAAGGATAAACAACTAGATTGTCGGATCCCACACATAGCAATACACGTTACACGTACGCATAACATGCAAGTATGTGCTGTACAACATGGCATCACAACATAACGCGAACTCATATAGATAAAAGGCCCAGAAGAGCCACATAGCATTAAGTACAAACAGGGGTCACATGACCCATCATTCAGAGCATACAAGCAACGGAAGCATTACATGTCTGAGTACAGACAACTACAAAGAAAAAGGCTGAGAAGCCTGACTATCTACAAGACCCTCCCAAGGGTTCAAGATCGTAGCTGAGGTACAAGCTACTCGTCGAAGTCCAAGCGGAACTACTAGTAAGACTGAAGTCTCCGCTGCAAAAACATAAATAAAGCAACATGAGTACAAAGGTACTCAGCAAGACTTACATCAGATCCTATCATACATGCATTTGTATCAAGAAGGTAGTGTGGGGTTTAGTTGCAGCAAGCCAGCTTTGACTCAGTGGCTATCCTGTTCTACGACTACGAGAAACTTCTTTGAGGTAAGAAGGCGCACACGAGTCCACTAATCACCACCTCAATACACCACTATGGATTCATTCCCGTCTCACTACGAGAAGCCATCCATAGCACTCACACTTATCTTGAGCATTTTAGAGTATCCACTTCAAGTTGTCTATGTACCACGTAAGCATCCAAGAAGTCCATAACCGAGGACACGGCTATTCGAATAGATCATGATAACCCTGCAGGGGTGTACTGCGTCACACACGCTCTCGCCACTTACCGCCATGTACACGTCATGTACCTCGGCAACCTTCAAGCGGAAGCCTGGCGAGGGTGTCGGCCACGACCTGACTAACCACACAAGACTCTAGTCCAGGTTTATCGCCTATTCGGGTTCCATCCGCAAGGAGATCCGGCCGGGGTGTCGCTCACGGCCCCAAACGATGTGTGCAGGGTTCCCGAGCCCACCATCCGGGTGCCACTCGGTACACCGGGCCACGTGTGCCTAGTCTGTCCCAAGCCCACCCTGCCGGGTGCCACTCGGTAGAAAAATAGCACTACCTACAAACACCAGAAACTAGTTGCAACTCCTGGACAGAGACCAAGTTGGTTAATAAGTCGAGAGGGGCACTTAAGCATTCCAATGTGTGGTAGTAGCTAGTCATTGGACAACATACACAGAACTCAGTGCTTAAGGACGGTTCCAGTGAGACAACCCACCATGTACTCCTACATGGCCTCTCACCGCTACCTTTACCAAATCGTGTTCACGCACTTGACTCTCAGCACCAGAACATATCGTAACACTCCAATTCATTCCCAATGAACCAGACCTGACACAACTCTAAGCAATAGCAGGCAAGGCATGGTAGGATCACAACATGGCTCAATCAACTCCTACACATGCTAGTGGGTTTCAACTATTTACTGTGGCAATGACAGGTCATGCAGAGGAATGGGTTCAACTACCGCAGCATAAAGTAGCAGTTGAATCGTTGTTGTCCTAATGCAGTAAAAGAGAGCAGGAGCGAGAGAGTAGGTTTGTATCGGAATGAACAAAGGGGGTTTGCTTGCCTGGTAGATCAACAGGGTGGCACTGCTCCTCAGACAGGTACTCTGGAACACTCTCCGGAGCAGGACCTATCGAGAGGGAACGGTGTCGACAGTCAAAACACAATCATATGCAACAATATGATGCATGAATATGGCATGAATATGTGATGTATTTTGAGCCAATGCATTTAGCATTCAACTTGGAAGAGATCCATTTGAACCAAAGGTTCAAATGCAACTCTAATTTAAGTCCTTATATATGCCATTTATATGTTTTCACTTATACAGTAGGTATAAGTTGGTTTGTCATGCATGAAACTAGTACAGATGGATAGATTGCATTTTTCTGATAATTTTTCATATATAAATTATTTAAATCTGAGCTACGGTTGAATTTCTATGAATTTTAGAAGTTTTGTACATTTTCTGGAATTTCCTGGTTTAATTTTAAATCCAGAAAAGGGGTATATTGCGTCAGCACTGCGTCATCATGACGTCAGCGGGTCAACGGTGCTGACCAAGTCAAACCTGACGTGTGGGGTCCACACGTCAGTGACACAGGGTTAAACAGAGGGTTGGTTTATCCTAATTACAGTGTTAGTGGCGCTGGGGCCCACTGGTCAGTGTCAGGGGTTAGGTTAGGTGGTGATTAGCACTAAGCTAATCACCTGACAGGCCGGACCCACGTGGCAGGCTCAGGCGACAGGGCTCGTCGCCGGCGACCAGTGGCCACGGCGGAGTCCCCACTAGAAGCCACGGGAGCGGCGCCTGGGGGCACCAGGAGGTTGCCCGCGCTCCCGCGCATCCAGGGGAGCCCGTGAGAGGCTGCGGGGGCGGCGGATCTCGCCGGAGCGGAGCTCACGGCGGCGGCCGGAGCTCGGGCTCGAGCGGCTGCGGGGCTACGGAGCACGAGGAAGCGAGCGGGGAGGCACTACAGCCTCCTGGCGTCACCATGAACACGGTGACGCGTGTGGTTGCGGGCTGCAGTGGCTTGAGCGACGGCGGCGACATGGACGGCGGCGAGGAGCTACGGCCGTGGAGGAAACGACGGCTATGACGCGGGAACGACGGGGAGAAGAGGGGGAAACGGGGAGGTGCTCACGGCGATCACGCGGAGCAGCACAGCGGGCTCAAGGGAGACCTGGTGACGGCGAATCGACGGCGGCAGACGGCGGAGCCCGAGGAGGAAGACGATGGCGATGGCGGCGCTCCAGGGCCTCCCGAGGCGTGTGGCTCGACGGAGAGGTAGCCCGCGACGTGGCGGAGCTTCTGGGCGTGCCGGGGAGGCGAGGGGGTGGCGGTGGCTACGGCAACGGTGGCCGTTGGCGACGGCAGCGCTCGGCCGTGAGAGAGAGAGCGAGGGGGAAGAGAGAATGGGCACGGGAGAGAGCGAGAGAGGTGCGGGGCGGCGCGTGGCGTCGTTCGGGCGATCCAGGCGACGAGGGGAGAAGCAGGAGGTGGCGCGCATGCGCGCGGGCGGCGAGCGCGTGCCCCTGTCCTCCTGGCGCGAGGAAGGGGACGACTGGCACTGGCCAGTCAGCTGGGCCGGCCTGCTGGGCCAGGCCAGGCCGCATAGTGCCAGGCCGCAGGTAAGCTCCCTTTTCCTATTTCTTTTTCTTTCCTAATTTTCTGACATTTGTTTGGTTTAATAAAAATACTAAACCATTTTATTTACTTATGCCAATTTTTATAGGGGCTAGTGGTATTATTCCAGAACTCCTCAACAAATGGCATAATTTTTGGACAATATTTATATATATAACAATATATATCCAAAGCAAATAATTACTGCATTAATTCCAAATGCCCAACATAAATATTTATGATCTCCTAAAAATATTGGTTTGGTTTTTATCTCTGTCCAATATTTTCAGAGAGCAACATGAACATTTTCTTGGACCCTTTTGGAGCAATTTTTATCTGGGTCATTTCCAGAAATGATTCTGAGGGTTTCACAGATCCCCATTTCAAATTTAAATGAAATTTAGACATGATGCACACATGACTAGCTAGTCTAGGTCATACCAGAACTAGGGACGTGACAACTCGCCCCCACTTGAAAGAATCTCGTCCCGAGATTCAGGGGTCGATGGAAAGAAGGTGGGGTACTCCAGTCGAAGACGATCTTCTCGCTCCCAAGTAGCTTCTCTCTCAGAATGATGAGACCACTGAACCTTGAGAAACTTGATGTTCTGACGTCGGGTGACACGCTCTGCTTGATCAAGAATGCGAATAGGGTACTCTCGATATGTGAGGTTATCTTGGAGATCAAGCGTTTCATGGTCCACTCCGCGGATGGGATCCGAGAAGCAACGCCTGAGTTGAGAGACGTGGAAGACATCATGGACTCGATATAGATGTGGGGGTAGTTCTAACTGGTAGGCAACCTCTCCTCGTTTAGCGAGAATGCGAAAAGGACCAATGTAACGAGGAGCCAACTTGCCCTTGATACCGAATCGATGGGTACCCTTTAGAGGAGTAACTCGAAGGTAAGCATTGTCGCCAACTTCATAAGCCACTTCCTTATGACGACGGTCATACTGGCTCTTTTGATGAGACTGGGCTGTTTTCAATTTCTCACGAATGATGCGAACTTGCTCTTCTGCTTCCTGGATCATGTCCGGTCCAAAGAATTGTCTTTCACCGGTTTCTGACCAGTTCAAAGGTGTTCGACATCTTCGTCCATACAGAATCTCGAAAGGAGCTTTCTTAAGACTGGATTGATAGCTATTGTTATAAGCAAACTCGGCGAAAGGTAGGCATTTCTCCCAATCCATACCGAATGAGATAACGCAAGCTCTAAGCATGTCTTCGAGAATTTGGTTGACCCTTTCCACCTGACCACCTGATTGAGGGTGGAAAGCGGTACTGAAGAAAGATGGGTGCCCATGGCAGTTTGGAAACTCTCCCAGAAATGAGAAGTGAAGAGGCTACCACGGTCTGAATTGATCTCTAGTGGAACACCATGAAGTGACACTATTCGAGAAATATATAAGTCAGCGAGCTGACTAGCAGTGATACTCTCTCGAACAGGTAGGAAGTGAGCCACTTTGGAAAGACGATCAATGACTACGAAGATAGCGTTATTCCCTTTCTTGGTCCTGGGAAAACCGGTGATGAAATCCATACCAACTTTATCCCATTTCCACTTAGGAATGGCTAAAGGTTGAAGGGTGCCAGCAGGTCTTTGATGCTCTGCCTTAACGCGACGACAAACGTCACAATTAGCTATGAAGTCAGCAATTTCTCTCTTCATCCTAGTCCACCAGAACCTCTGGCGTAGGTCCTGATACATCTTAGTACTACCGGGATGAATCGTGAGAGGGGATTCATGCGCCTCCTTAAGGATCAATTGCCGAAGATGTTGCTTCTTGGGAACCACCAGACGATTCTCAAAGAGAACAGCACCTCGATCATCCATAGAGAAACATCCACCAACTCCCTTCTTAATGTTTCTCCTGATGCGGGTAACACCCCTATCAAACTTCTGGTCAGAAATGATCTGATCCTCAAGGGTAGGTTTCGCCACCAAGGTAGAAAGGAATCCTTGAGGAGCAATGTGAAGGTTAAGCTTACAGAATTCCTCATGGAGAAGTGGTTGGTCCTGCTGCAACATAAGGTTGTTGCAATAGGACTTACGACTTAGCGCATCAGCCATGACATTGCCCTTGCCTGGGGTGTAGGTAATCCCTAAGTCGTAATCTGAGATCAACTCCAACCAACGTCTTTGCCTAAGGTTCAAATCTGGTTGGGTGAAAATATACTTGAGACTCTGGTGATCGGTGTAAATCTCGCAACGTTTACCAAGAAGGTAATGTCGCCATGTCTTAAGAGCATAGACTACGGCTGCGAGCTCTAGATCATGTGTAGGATAGTTCTCCTCATGTGGATGCAGCTGTCGAGATGCATAGGCAATCACATGACGATCCTGCATAAGAATGCAACCTAGTCCCTGTCGTGAGGCGTCGCAGTAGATAACAAAGTCTTTAGTGAAATCCGGTGGCACAAGTATGGGAGCAGAAGTCAGGCGTCTTTTCAGTTCCTGAAAACTGTATTCACACTGTGGGGACCACTCAAACTTTTTATCTTTCTTGAGAAGTTCCGTGAGGGGTTTGGCTACTTTGGAGAAGTTTTCAACGAAGCGGCGACAATAACTGGCTAGACCAAGGAAACTCCTAACTTGTTTAACTGTTTCAGGTGGAGTCCAATCAAGAACGGCCTGAACTCTCTCAGGATTGACAGCAATGCCCTTACCAGAGATCACGTGGCCTAGGTAGGTCACTTCTGGCAACCAAAATTCGCACTTGGAGAACTTGGCATAAAGGCGGTGCTCTCTGAGTTTTTCTAACACAAGTCTAAGATGTTCGGCATGCTCTTCCTCGTTCTTCGAGTAGATAAGGATATCATCGAGGTAAACCACGACGAACTTGTCTAAGTACTCCATGAAGATCGAGTTCATCAAGCGGGAGAAGGTAGCTGGAGCATTGGTTAGACCAAAGGACATGACGGTGTACTCGTACTGGCCATAACGAGTGACAAAAGCCGTCTTAGGAATGTCCCCGTTTCTAATCTTGATTTGGTGGTAGCCTAACCTCAAATCCATCTTGGAAAAGACTGAGGATCCAGCGAGTTGATCATACAGGTCGTTGATCCTGGGAGCGGATACTTGTTCTTTATCGTGACCAAATTAACGGGACGATAATCTACAACCATCCGGTCCGTACCATCCTTCTTCTTGACGAAGAGGACGGGGCAAGCCCAAGGAGAAGAACTAGGACGGATGAAACCCTTTTGCAAGGACTCATCAAGTTGTTTCTTAAGCTCACCTAGTTCTAAAGGTGCCATCTTGTAAGGTCTCCTGGAGATTGGGGCGGTTCCTGGGATAAGATCTATGACAAACTCTACATCCCTGTCAGGTGGAATACCTGGCAGTTCTTCTGGAAAGACATCCGGAAAGTCACGGACTACCGGGATATCTTCAAGGTCTGGAAGAGGACTAGCATTAAGAGAATAGAGTTGACGCTTTGCAACTCTGGTGGAGACAGTGACTAACTTGCCAGATGGGTGTGTGAGCTGAACAGACCTGGTGTAACAATCAATCTTGGCATGATGAGCTGTCATCCAGTCCATACCTAAGATGATGTTAATATCTGTGGACTTGAGGGCTATAAGTGAGGCAAGGAATACAAGTCTGTCAACAAGGATTTCGTTACCATGGTTTATTCTGGTAGTTTGCCATCTAGACCCTGGAGTTTGGATTTCAAGTGGAGTTGGCATATCACAAAATGACATGTCGTGCAAACGGGCATAGCCTTCAGAGATGAAGGAGTGAGATGCTCCAGTATCGAATAGAACCGAAGCTGGATGGCAATTGACAAGGAGTGTACCAAGAACGACATCCGGATCATCATGAGCGTCTTTAGCTGAGACGTGATGCACACGTCCATGTTCAGTGGGAGCTGGCTTGACACTGATCATCTTGCGTGATGGCTTACCACTGCCAACAGACTTCTTAGGCAGGGGTGGGGCATAGTTGGTTTGAGAGCAGTCACGTGCATAGTGTCCTGGCTTCCCGCATGTGAAACAAGTCCCTGAAGTTGGACGTGGACCCGCATTGACAAGCGGTCTACCAATAGGCCTGGGTGGAGCATACTGCTGAACTGGGTGAGGCGGCACATAAGATGGCCTCGGTGCATATCCAGGTGGAAGAGCGGAGTTCGGAACCCAAATCTGGCGCTTATGAGAACTAGAGCCAGAGGAAGAAACCAAATCACGGGTGTGCTTACGAGACTCCTCGTATGTGAGCTGAGCTGTCTCCGCATTAATGGCCTTGTTCACAAGAGCCTGGAAAGTATTGCAATGGTGCAAGTGGAGATCACGACGCAACTTGGGGTTGAGACCCTTCCGGAACCTAGCCTGCTTCTTAGCGTCCGTGGACACTTCTTCTGTAGCATAGCGGGCGAGGTTCTCAAACTCTCTACTGTAAGCATCAACAGCCATCTTACCCTGGGTGAAACTACAGAACTCTTCTCTCTTGCGGTCAATGAGAGCCTGAGGAATGTGATGCTCGCGAAAAGCCTCAGTGAAATCTCTCCAGGTCGGTATCTGGCCAGCTGGAAACATAGCCTCATAGTTCTGCCACCAAAGACTAGCAGGACCTTCCAGGTGATATGCAGCATAAGTGACCTTGTCACCTTCAGCTACGTTCGCAGAACGCAACTTGTGTGTGATACTACGGAGCCAGTCATCTGCATCGAGTGGCTCAATAGAATGATGGAAGGTAGGTGGTTTCAATCCAATGAAATCATAGATGGTCGCTGACTCTTTGCACTGGGGTGCGGTGTTCTCCTCGATACGTGCTAACAAGCGGTTAGACTCGTGCTTGTTCCTCTCCATCTCTAACATAAACTCTGCCAACGAGGCCTGGTCGGGAGGATCCTCCTCATCCCTACCACCTCCGTGGTTCAGGCAACGAGCAACAGAACTTCGGTTAACTGACGACATCCTCTCAAACTCCTAGGACAAATCTGGCAGCATAACGGCAGTAAAATGCTCAAAATGAGACATTCTGCAAAGGACGGGATAGCACCTTACTCAACATCATCACTCAAGGTTCTGAGATATTACTAAACATGCTACACTGGGGGTACTCAAGCTGGGATATGACTCTGATCATCCAATCCTAAGAGACTACAGAGTAGTAACACGTGATCCTGATAGACAGAAGAGGAAGCCTAGTTCCTTAACCCCGTAGGAAAGATAGGATGACTCAGATCAGAAGGGCATGAGGTAAAAGAAGTAAAAAGAGCCTTACGTTCCCTTCCACAATCAATTCCCTTACATAACTAAAGAATTTCTAGACTCAACTTCGACCAGGTTGGCTTGGAAATCCTACAGGCAGTCAGGCTCTGATACCAAAGCTGTCGGGACCCCGATTCTAAGTCACACCAATCTAGCATGTAACACCTCATATCACTTTGCGGCCTCACGCACGGTATTCCCACGGGTGTCGCCTCACCATGGCCCGGGACCGTTTGCGCCTTTTGGCTCACGTATATGACAATGTCGCTAGCATCCATATGACAGAGAACCCGGGCCGACATGGCTAGTCGTGAACCCAAAGCGGCACTAGCGTATGGGGACAGGCATACATGAATCAACATCGAACGCGTCGGTCAGCAGCGTGTGAATCCGGGCTGTAGCACTGGGCTAACAGGACTCCGGGAACCCGGGCTGTAGCAGGCTAGGCAGGACTCCGGATGTCACCGCGTGACATTTCCCTGAAGGGACAGACACAGGAACGATGTGAAACACATGCCGGCCAGTCAAGTGTCCAGAGCAGTAGTGCTGGGCTAGCAGGACTCCGGTGAACCGGGCTGTAGCGGACTACTATGGCTCAAGGAGGCACTAGACTACATTTCTCCATAAGAGAGGCTGCCAAGGATAAACAACTAGATTGTCGGATCCCACACATAGCAATACACGTTACACGTACGCATAACATGCAAGTATGTGCTGTACAACATGGCATCACAACATAACGCGAACTCATATAGATAAAAGGCCCAGAAGAGCCACATAGCATTAAGTACAAACAGGGGTCACATGACCCATCATACAGAGCATACAAGCAACGGAAGCATTACATGTCTGAGTACAGACAACTACAAAGCAAAAGGCTGAGAAGCCTGACTATCTACAAGACCCTCCCAAGGGTTCAAGATCGTAGCTGAGGTACAAGCTACTCGTCAAAGTCCAAGCGGAACTACTAGTAAGACTGAAGTCTCCGCTGCAAAAACATAATTAAAGCAACATGAGTACAAAGGTACTCAGCAAGACTTACATCAGATCCTATCATACATGCATTTGTATCAAGAAGGTAGTGTGGGGTTTAGTTGCAGCAAGCCAGCTTTGACTCAGTGGCTATCCTGTTCTACGACTACGAGAAACTTCTTTGAGGTAAGAAGGCGCACACGAGTCCACTAATCACCACCTCAATACACCACTATGGATTCATTCCCGTCTCACCTCGAGAAGCCATCCATAGCACTCACACTTATCTTGAGCATTTTAGAGTATCCACTTCAAGTTGTCTATGTACCACGTAAGCATCCAAGAAGTCCATAACCGAGGACACGGCTATTCGAATAGATCATGATAACCCTGCAGGGGTGTATTGCGTCACACACGCTCTCGCCACTTACCGCCATGTACACATCATGTACCTCGGCAACCTTCAAGCGGAAGCCTGGCGAGGGTGTCGGCCACGACCTGACTAACCACGCAAGACTCTAGTCCAGGTTTATCGCCTATTCGGGTTCCATCCGCAAGGAGATCCGGCCGGGGTGTCGCTCACGGCCCCAAACGATGTGTGCAGGGTTCCCGAGCCCACCATCCGGGTGCCACTCGGTACACCGGGCCACGTGTGCCTAGTTTGTCCCAAGCCCACCCTGCCGGGTGCCACTCGGTGGAAAAATAGCACCACCTACAAACACCAGAAACTAGTTGCAACTCCTAGACAGAGACCAAGTTGGTTAATAAGTCGAGAGGGGCACTTAAGCATTCCAATGTGTGGTAGTAGCTAGTCATTGGACAACATACACAGAACTCAGTGCTTATGGACGATTCCAGTGAGACAACCCACCATGTACTCCTACATGGCCTCCCACCGCTACCTTTACCAAATCGTGTTCACGCACTTGACTCTCAGCACCAGAACATATCGTAACACTCCAATTCATTCCCAATGAACCAGACCTGACACAACTCTAAGCAATAGCAGGCAAGGCATGGTAGGATCACAACATGGCTCAATCAACTCCTACACATGCTAGTGGGTTTCAACTATTTACTGTGGCAATGACAGGTCATGCAGAGGAATGGGTTCAACTACCGCAGCATAAAGTAGCAGTTGAATCGTTGTTGTCCTAATGCAGTAAAAGAGAGTAGGAGCGAGAGAGTAGGTTTGTATCGGACTGAACAAAGGGGGTTTGCTTGCCTGGTAGATCAACAGGGTGGCACTGCTCCTCAGACAGGTACTCTGGAACACTCTCCGGAGCAGGACCTATCGAGAGGGAACGGTGTCGACAGTCAAAACAAAATCATATGCAACAATATGATGCATGAATATGGCATGAATATGTGATGTATTTTGAGCCAATGCATTTAGCATTCAACTTGGAAGAGATCCATTTGAACCAAAGGTTCAAATGCAACTCTAATTTAAGTCCTTATATATGCCATTTATATGTTTTCACTTATACAGTAGGTATAAGTTGGTTTGTCATGCATGAAACTAGTACAGATGGGTAGATTGCATTTTTCTGATAATTTTTCATATATAAATTATTTAAATCTGAGCTACGGTTGAATTTCTATGAATTTTAGAAGTTTTGTACATTTTCTGGAATTTCCTGGTTTAATTTTAAATCCAGAAAAGGGGTATATTGCGTCAGCACTGCGTCATCATGACGTCAGCGGGTCAATGGTGCTGACCAAGTCAAACCTGACGTGTGGGGTCCACACGTCAGTGACACAGGGTTAAACAGAGGGTTGGTTTATCCTAATTACAGTGTTAGTGGCGCTGGGGCCCACTGGTCAGTGTCAGGGGTTAGGTTAGGTGGTGATTAGCACTAAGCTAATCACCTGACAGGCCAGACCCACGTGGCAGGCTCAGGCGACAGGGCTCGTCGCCGGCGACCACTGGCCACGGCGGAGTCCCCACTGGAAGCCACGGGAGCGGCGCCTGGGGGCAGCAGGAGGTTGCCCGCGCTCCCGCGCATCCAGGGGAGCCCGTGAGAGGCTGCGGGGGCGGCGGATCTCGCTGGAGCGGAGCTCACTGCGGTGGCCGGAGCTCGGGGTCGAGCGGCTGCGGGGCTACGGAGCACGAGGAAGCGAGCGGGGAGGCACTACAGCCTCCTGGCGTCACCATGAACACGGTGACGCGTGTGGTTGCGGGCTGCAGTGGCTTGAGCGACGGCGGCGACATGGACGGCGGCGAGGAGCTACGGCCGTGGAGGAAACGGCGGCTACGACGCGGGAACGACGGGGAGAAGAGGGGGAAATGGGGAGGTGCTCACGGCGATCACGCGGAGCAGCACAGCGGGCTCAGGGGAGACCTGGTGACGGCGAATCGACGGCGGCAGACGGCGGAGCCCGAGGAGGAAGACGATGGCGATGGCGGCGCTCCAGGGCCTCCCGAGGCGTGTGGCTCGACGGAGAGGTAGCCCGCGACGTGGCGGAGCTTCTGGGCGCGCCGGGGAGGCGAGGGGGTGGCGGTGGCTACGGCAACGGTGGCCGGTGGCGACAGCAGCGCTCGGCCGTGAGAGAGAGAGCGAGGGGGAAGAGAGAATGGGCACGGGAGAGAGCAAGAGAGGTGCGGGGCGGCGCGTGGCGTCGTTCGGGCGATCCAGGCGACGAGGAGAGAAGCAGGAGGTGGCGCGCATGCGCGTGGGCGGCAAGCGCGTGCCCCTGTCCTCCTGGCGCGAGGAAGGGGACGACTGGCACTGGCCAGTCAGCTGGGCCGGCCTGCTGGGCCAGGCCAGGCCGCACAGTGCCAGGCCGCAGGTAAGCTCCCTTTTCCTATTTCTTTTTCTTTCCTAATATTCTGACATTTGTTTGGTTTAATAAAAATACTAAACCATTTTATTTACTTATGCCAATTTTCATAGGGGCTAGTGGTATTATTCCAGAACTCCTCAACAAATGGCATAATTTTTGGACAATATTTTATATATATAACAATATATATCCAAAGCAAATAATTACTGCATTAATTCCAAATGCCCAACATAAATATTTATGATCTCCTAAAAATATTGGTTTGGTTTTTATCTCTGTCCAATATTTTCAGAGAGCAACATGAACATTTTCTTGGACCCTTTTTGGAGCAATTTTTATCTGGGTCATTTCCAGAAATGATTCTGAGGGTTCCACAGATCCCCATTTCAAATTTAAATGAAATTTAGACATGATGCACACATGACTAGCTAGTCTAGGTCATACCAGAACTAGGGACGTGACATGGAGACACCAAGGAGGCTCTAGCGGCCCTCAAGCTTGCCTTCAGGGCCCCAGCGGCAGCACACCCGGCCGGCGGAGCCACCCCAGGGGCTAAGGAGGCCGCGCCGGCAACGAAGAAGCAGTTGTTCACTCAAGACGGGTCGAGACAAAGCAAGTACCGGTCGAGGAAGGTGAACCCTTGGGAGCCACCTTCACCATAGGCGCCAACCTCGACCCAGATCAAGAGGAGGCATTGGTGAAGTTCTTCCACGTGAACAAGGAGGTATTCGCCTGGGAACCTAAGCAGCTGGTAGGGGTCCCAAGGGGGGTGATCGAGCATCACTTAAGGGTGTGCCCCAATGTGCGCCCTGTGAAGCAGAAGGCGCGGCGCCAATCCACGGAGAAGCAGCCCTTCATCGTCCAGGAGACCCGCAAGCTGCAAGCAGCGGGCGTTATCCGCGAGGTCCGGTACCCCGGGTGGCTGGCGAACCCCGTCATGGTGCCCAAGAAAGGCGGGAAGGAACGCATGTGCGTCGACTTCACCAACCTCAACAAAGCCTGCCCTCAAGACCCGTTCCCGCTTCCGCACATCGACCAGATCGTCGACTCCACCGCCGAGTGCGATCTTCTGAGTTTCCTGGACGCGTTCTCGGGCTATCACCAGATCAAGATGGCTGTGGAGGACGTGGAGAAGACTGCCTTCTTGACCCCGTGCTGGGTGTACTGCTACACCTACATGCCGTTCGGACTGCGCAACGCTGGGGCGACCTTCCAGCGGCTCATGCACATCGCCCTGGGTCAGCGGCTCGGGAGAAACGCTGAAGCCTATGTCAATGACATCGTGGTAAAATCTCGGGAGGCGAGAACCCTGATTCAGGACCTGGAGGAGACGTTCGCAAGCCTACGCCAGGTGGACCTACGGCTCAACCCAGAGAAGTGCGTGTTCGGTCTTCCTTCCAGCAAGTTGCGGGGTTTCCTCGTGTCTCATAGGGGGATCGAGGCTAACCACGAGAAAGTCAAGGCAATAGAAGACATGAGCCCCCCGCAAACTCTCAAGGAAATGAAGAAGCTTGCGGGCTGCGTGACCTCGCTAGGGCGCTTCATCTCCAAGCTGGGGGAGCATGCCCTGCCATTCTTCAAGCTGATGAAGAAGAAAGGCCCGTTCGAGTGGACCCCAGAGGCCGACTTGGCGTTTCAAGACCTCAAAAGATACCTGACCAGCCCTCCGGTGATGGTGGCGCCTCGTCCCCTCGAGCCCCTGGTGCTTTACCTTGCCGCCACTCCCCACTCTGCCAGCGCGGCGCTGATGGCGGTTTGGGAAGAGTAACAGGCCAAGAGTCAGCCATGTCATACCTCACCTTCAGCCAAGGCAATGAAGCACGAAGGCGATGCCGCAAGGGTTGCAACAATGCCAGCGAGTGATCAGGCCCAGCAAGCCGGCGTTCTCGGGCCTGCAGAGGCCCCAATGGATGACCAGGCTAATGAGGCCCCATCACCTCAGGAGACGCCCCAACCTCCGACAGACGCAGGCTCTGTTGACGCTCCCACCCAAGTCAAAGACCCAGTGTACTTCGTCAGCACGGTGCTGCGTGATGCGAGGGCGCAGTATCCCATGCCGCAGAAGCTTCTGCTCGCACTCCTGGTGGCCTCATGCAAGTTGTGCCACTACTTCTGAGGCAACCCGATCAAGGTTGTCTCAGCCTACCCATAGGAGAGGGTGCTCCGGAGCCCTAATGCCGCGGGAAGGGTCGCCGAGTGGAACACCGAGCTACAGGCATTTCAGCTCGAGTTCATAAACACCCAGGGTCATCAAGGGAGCCGCCCTCGCTGACTTCGTGGCCGAATGGACCGACGCCCTGGAACCAGAAGACGGCGAGAGCCGGTCCCTCTCGCTGGGAAGTGAAGCACCAGATGGTTGGGTCATGTACTTTGACGGCACCTTCGCACGGCAATGTGCGGGAGTTGGAGCCGTGCTCATCTCGCCCACCCAAGACAAGCTCTACTACGCCGTACAACTATGTTTCTAGCGGGGCGAGAAGGTCTCCAACAACATCGCAGAATACGAGGGGTTGATCGCCGGCCTCAAGGCTGCCGCGGCCTTGGTAGTGAAGCGCCTCACCATCAAGGGTGACTCACAGCTCCTCGTCAACTTCTCCAACAAGGTGTATGAGTCGAGGGACGAGCACATGGAGGCCTACCTCGCGGAGGTGCGTAAAATGGAGAAGCAATTCTTGGGCTTGGAGCTACAACACGTGCCTCATGGCATGAACAAGGAAGCCGACGACGTCGCCAGAAGGGCATCCAAGTGCCTGCCCCAGGAGCCCGGCGTGTTCGAACAGAGGCTTCTCAAGTCATCAGCAGCGCCCCCATCTACGGGGTTGGCGTCACCTCAGGAGGAGCTCCCCCAGCCACCAGCCTTGGGAGCCCCCGCCTGTGGCCCGACCACAGAAGCACGCCTGCTCCTGGTGCTCGAGCCTCGGGAGGGGTGCTGGACCGAGGACTTCAAGGAGTACCTGACACGAGGGACGCTGCCGAAGAAAGAGGAGGACGCGGAGGGCATGGCCCGGCAGGCTACGGCATACTGCATCCAGGATGGTGAGCTATACAGAAAGCGACCAAATGATGTTTCCTTGCGATGCATCTCCAGGGAGCAGGGGAACGAGCTGCTAGCTGACATACATGGCGGAGACTGCGGGCACCACACGTCGTCACGTACCCTGGTCGGCAAGGCATTCCACAACGGGTTCTACTAGCCCACGGCACTCAACGACGCGACCGAGCTAGTGAGGTCCTGCGAGGCCTTCCAATTCCATGCCAAGCAGATCCACCAGCCACCCCAAGGCCTCCAGACTATCCCACTCTCATGGCCATTCGACGTGTGGGGGCTGGACATCCTGGGTCCGTTCCCGCGAGTGCCTGGGGACTACCGCTACCTCTACGTCGCCATCGACAAGTTCACCAAATGGGCAGAGGTGGAAGCCGTCCGTACCATCCCAGCCGGGTCGGCAGTTAAGTTCATCAAAGGCCTCGTGAGCCGGTTTGGGGTCCCTAACCGCATCATCACCGACAATGGCTCGTAGTTCACTAGCAATCTCTTCAAGACATGTTGTGCTAACCTTGGAACGCAGATCTGCTACGCTTCGGTGGCACACCCTAGGAGCAATGGCTAAGCCAAATGCGCCAACACAGATGTCCTGAGGGGCCTCAAGACCAGGACCTTCAAGAAGAAGCTCGAGGCCTGCGGCAGGGGCTGGCACGACGAGCTCCAGTTCGTGCTGTGGTCCATTCGCACCACCACCACCAAGCCAACAGACGAGACCCTGTTCTTCCTCGTCTACGGAGCAGAAGCGGTTCTCCCTCATGAGGTCAGGCATCGCTCCGCGCGTGTCCTGGTGTTCAACGAGATACAACAGGACGCCATGCGGGGATGGACCTTGTGCTGGTGGAGGAACGCCGCCGTGAAGCCTCGCTCCGAGCAGCAAGATACCAGCATGCGCTGCGACGGTACCACTGTCGTAGCGTCCGCTCCAGGACGCTCGAGGTGGGTGATCTCATCCTGAGGCGGGTGCTCTCCAGGGAAGGGCTGCACAAGCTCTCGCCCATGTGGGAGGGCCCGTTTAGGATTGCCCGCGTCTCCAGGCCTGGCGTCGCACGCCTGGAGACGCAGGACGGGATCCCCATCCAAAATGCTTCGAACATCCAGCACCTCCGGAAGTTCTACACATGAAGCAAGGCCCAGTGCCTGTGAAGGTCTCCGCTCATGACACTCTCACGTAATAATGAGTGGGGCTGTACACGCCCCGGAGTCTCCGGAGTGCCGCCCTTAGGCCTCGGGGGCTCCCTCCCACGTCCTAGTGGCAGCACTTAGCTCCGCACTGGTGAGAAGAGTAGACTAGGTGCCGGACGCGGCTGTTCATTTGCTTTCCGTAGTTGGTTTGCCTCTCTTTAATGGAAAATTTGGATTCTGGTGTTTCTTCATTACTTGGTCTCTCTATTTCTTCCCTCAGTTTTTTGTTTTGCCCAAGGCTCTCCTTGGCGAGCTGGACAGGTGCGTGCGTAAGCGCCCCCTAGTCTTCACGAGGCACCCTCATTCGAGCTCGCAGTCGGTGCACCCCCCCCCCTTTTTCCAAGTCTGTGCCCCACGGGTACCGCGACGTGGTGCATTTGGCCATAACCAGCCCATGCTTAAGGGCTCGCGCGAGAAGGGTTAGGGATCTCTTAACGAATATTTGCAGCTTCACGATATCACCCCAAATCGGCGGCAGGGAAACCCAGCCAAGCGCCCGGAGGCGCGCGCCCTCACGAGGTCAAGGCCACCTCAGATGCACCAAGCTAAGTTACCCTTCTATACCCATATAATGCACGGATATCACGACAGAACCCGGAAACAACGAACACACCACAAAAGCAACATAAGCACCAAAGTTAATTACACGCCCCCAGGGACCCATTCTTGTTTCTGACGATGCAGGAAGAAAGGGAAGGAAAGGACAATAAAAAGTGGCTCCTACGACGCAGCTACTCACGAGGATCAGCCTCTCGGACTCAGACGAAGACCTCCTCGCGCTTCACCGGGGCACGGCGACGGGACGACCCGCCGCCGTCCTTGAAGTGAGCCCGGCGATGTGGCAGCTGGTCGTAGCCAGCGCTGCTGAAGCTTCCGCCGGAGGAGGAGCTGTCGTTGCCAGGCAAGCCATGGCCGTCGTCCAGGGCAAGTTCACCCCCATCCTCATCACGGCCGTCGCCAAGGCCGAGCACCTCATCGCCGTCGTTGTCTTCAGGGTAGCATCCGGTGCGGCGACCGTATTCTCCGAGCTCCCTCACGAAGAGGGTCGCTGCACCGTCATACTTGAAGTGGAGGGTGCACCGCCTGCTTAGGCCGCGCACACGGGTGAACGTCTGCCAGCCGCGGGCCAGGGTCACTTTTCCCGCGACGGAGACCTCCACCGCGACCCACAGAGCCTTGCTGCAGCAGCCGTCGGCCTGTAGCCAGAGACCGCCAGGACCGGGGGCCGGCAGCTCGCCAGCAAAGGAGCACGGAAGCTGAAGCCAGGTGCTGGCCGGGTTCTCCGACCACACAGCGAACTCCGGCAGCACCTCCGCGATGTGGAAGCACGGCTGGGGAGCCCGAGCGACCACGGCACGCCTCCCTTCACTAACGGGGCTGCCACGACCTAGGCGGCTCCCGTCACGCGAAGAGGCGCTACTGCGGCTACCAAGGACAGCGCCAGACCCCGAGGAAGTTCACCCGCGCCCACGAGGGACCACATCGAGGGTTGCGACATGCTTGCGGGGGCGACCACGCCCCCTCTTAGGCGGTGGCGAGCTGGGCCCCTCCTGGCGACCCTTTCCCTTCTCGGCGTCCGAGAACCTCTTCACTGGTGCCATGAGTGTAGCGGCATGGAGGAAGAAGAAGAAGCGGGCGGAATGGAGGAAGAGATGAGCGACGGGGGCTCCGCCCCCTCCCCGTTTATAGCCAGGAGGAGGCCAACCGCCGGCCTCCATGATCGAAGGTAATGATGGCTTTTCTTCTGCCTGCAGCAAGGACTCATCGTGTCGGGCAATTATCGAGGCTGCATGGGGAAGCGGAGATGCCCATGTCCCATCAATTGCCATAGGTCAATCAAGGCTGCAGGCGGTTGTGGCCCGCGGCGCTCCGCACTTGCCTCTTGGCTTTGCCTCGAAGCCAAGTCCAAGCGCGCCTTGGGCCAGGGGGCTTCTGTCGGTGTTCTAGGAAAAGGGGTCCCCAGACTTGCCCGCCTACGGCTCACGGCGTGGCTCCACTAGCGGCCTAGTACGGCCCATCTTCGTTAGCAAACACTCAAGACCCTCGCAAGGGGCCAAGCCTCACGAGCAGACGACACAAGACCTCCTCAGGGGCAGGTCACGAGGAGCGGAGAGATCAAGGCGAGGGGCACCTCGCGAGGTCCGCATGATGTGAGCCATGACGACCAAGGCCAAGCGGGCGACAGGCGGGTGCCAGCGGGCGCAGAGTAGCGGCTGCCTTTTTGGTGCTAAAGGGGCAGGTGCAGGCGAGGAGTCCCGAGGCATTAGGAAAAGGTTTCCATATCGGTACAACCAGACCAAGACCAGTAGGACGGCATGACGGAGGTCATCATGGAGCCCACGACAGCGTCACCACCAGAGTCGTTCGCATCCGAAGACCACCTTTTGTCAGGATAGCTTGTACTAGTTGTCCCCCTTCAAATCGGCCGTTGTGGGACCTTCCCGCCTAATATTTGGGAAGAGGACCCGGGCCTCTATAAATAGGACTAGCCACCACCATAGGAGGCAACTGATCTTGGATCAGATCCATTCCATCCTCAGACGCACAAGCTCACCGAGCTCAAGGACACCTCTCCTCAGGAGGTTGTTCTTCCCTTGTACTTGTTCATCCCCAGCCTACAAGGCAATCCACCACACCACACTGCAGTAGGGTATTACAACACATCGGTGGCCCGAACCAGTATGAACTCTTGTGTCCCTTGTACCTCGGGTTCGGCGAGCTTGGTTTTGAGATCGTGGTGAGAGCGTAGCTAGGGGAGAGAGATCTTCGTGTGCTCCCCAGAGTTCAAACCTCAAGGATTTTGCCGGAAACCGTAATCCGACTGCAACGCTGGCCTTCCTCCGCTGCCACCGCCACCTAGAAGGAACGACGACCACCACCAGGACGAGGGGGCTTCCAGGAGCCCCGTGCCATCGCTTGCATCCTAGGCGACGCTCAGGCCCCTGCCTCTCTTCGCATCTTCAAGAAGTTTGCTCTTGAGGTGAACGCGGCCCTCCCCAAGCTTGAGGTTACGCGCCCGCTCAGGTGGTCCAAGTGCACCAGCACCTTTAGCTCATCCGACCAGCTCAAGTGCGCGGCAACTGCAGGGCCTCCACCTGATCCTTCACGGCCTCGGCAGCGGCGGCATAGAGCTCAGGGTCCACGGGCTCGACCAGAGCACCAAAGTTGAAGCTAGGATCCCGAAGATGGAAGTGGCTGAAGGTGCGCGTCACAACCGAGGTGGAGACGCGTGGGCTTCCTCCTCCACCATGGGGCCCACTGTGACGATGATGTCCTCGAGCGCCGCAATGAGCTTGAGGAGCAGCCCGGCGGGGCCTTCCTTCGGATTCGCCAACGCCTCCTTGTACCCGCCCCCGTAGCGATCCTGCAGTGCCTTGCGGGACCTCTACTCGAGGGAGTCAAAGACGGGATGCCCTGCGGTAGCCGCCTCCTAAGCCTCGGCAAGGAGTTTCTTCCTGGCCTCCAGCTGAGCCTTCTCCGGCTCCACCTCCTCCTTCAGCTTGTCCAGGCGATCGAGCTCCATGGCCTATTCCAGGCCTACCTGCTCCAGCTCGGTGTGATGATCGGTAACCGTGGCTCCCCGGGCCTTCAGCTCCTCCTGCTGCACCTCGAGCTGGCGGGCCTGGGTTGCCTTCTTCTCAATGAGGCTCTTCAGCTCGGCCTCCGCCGCACGACAATGCTCCTCGGTGACCTCGACAGCCTTCGACACCACGTCACGGGCGGCTGCGGCTAGGTCGCCCACCTTCCGGCCCTCCTCTTCAGATGCGTCGACCTGGTCCAAGGCCACCCTGATGGACAAGTCGGCCTGGAGCCATGCTGAGACCAGCTCCAGGTGCCCCAACGCCTGGTGCCGGTAGGAGCCCCGAAGATCGTTCCGGAGATGATCGAGCACGAAGAGGGCCTGCTCCAGAGCACTGGGCGCGGCAGAGGAACCACGGGCCGCTGGTGTGATGGCAAAGGGAGGAAGTGGTGCGGGCATCAAGACTGGCGAGGGAGCGGCAACAGGGAGGACCGGGGGCGCCGGAGCCCTCGGGTCTTCAGCAGGCGAGCTGGGGACGAGTGCCTCCGGAGCCAGCTCGGCCGCAGGGATTATCTTCTCCTGAGACTGGTCCCTAGAGCCTCGGGAGGAAAACCCTGTCGTGGGAGCACGCGAGCCGGCCTCGTCCATCTGCACCGAAGGTGGCGCGGCCGTGGCAGGCTACTTGGCCTCGGTGACTCTAGCATCATTCTTCTTCCTCTTCACCTCCGGTGTTAGCCTGATGTCAAGATGGAGATATTGCGTACTACGTCAAGATCAAAGAGCAAGGGCAAGGGAATACACTTACTGGTCCGTGGCGACGTACTCCCTCATCCTCTTCAGGAGTGCGATGCCCGCAGGCTTCCTGGGCACGAGCCCTGCCACGCTCTCGGGAGCAGACGAGTGTGCGACACCCGGATCTGCAGCAGCGTCGGCCGGCAACGAGGTAGAGCATCGCCTCGGGGAAGCAGCACCGACCTGCCCTTGTCGCGGGATATCTGCGGCCACCTATGGGACCGGGTGGCCCCTTGCTGGTTCGGCGGGGGGACGTCGCGTTACGCAAAGAGCAGATCCACATGCGGCAGCATGGCAGAGAGCACACAAGAAAATTACCCAGGTTCAGGCCCCCGCGAGGCATAATACCCTACTCCTCCTTTGGTGGATTGATGGTGGAATGAGCGTGGTGATGCATAGTACACTTGCCCGGCAGGATTTTCCTCGGGGCCGTAGCGACTACGCGCATATGGTGGCTTGGTTTCATCAACTTTCCAACCACTCCTACGAGTGCCATGGTCCTCCTTTTAAAGATTAAGGGGTCACCACAGTCGCAATGTGGTCATTATCCACTGATATGATAGCGAACAGTGCTATCATATCTAACTCTGCGGGCTAACAGGGTGCATTCAATGCGCTGCTTAGTGTCACATCACTGGTCGCCCAGCAAGGCCTGCAGGGCTATCTTGCCAGCTCCACACCTGTTCTCTTGACACGTCGCAGGACGGGTGTCATCTACGGGTTTCTTCTGTAGGAAATGGCTGCCATGTGACGAATGGCTACCACTTAATCATCTTGCGGCTTGACACCGCGCTGATTGACGACGTGACTCGTGTTTGAGTGGTTGGTGGGGTGGTTCTGCCCCTGCAAGCCCCGGCAGGCTCTGCTGGGGAGCCTTGATTGCTTGCTTCTGGTGGTGGCGTCGGCCCTTATCGGGCTCGCCTTCCCGGCAAGGGAGGCCCTTCTCTTGCCGATATCTTGCTCCTCACGCTTGATCTTGGTCCCTCTGGGCAACATGTTTGTTCGTCAACTCTCTTGGTTCTTCAATCTCTGATTTTTCCTTGGCTTGTCCGTGCACGAGTCAGGGGAAAATGTCTGGCCCTATATATTCCCCCGACATAAGCCCCCGGGCCTGAGCTACACAGGTCGCGTGGCACGTTGGGTTAGGCCCCAAATAGTGCGGGGACACGTGGCAGGAGAGGGTTGTGCGTGGTGGTTTGCCACAATGACTAGTCAATCCAACGTCCAGTTTCGCGTAATTACTGCGCGTCGTGGGGTCGTGGGACCGTTACAGTTAAGGTAAAATGGTAACTTTCTGAAGCGTCGCGCCTCTGTCCCACTTTCCCCACTCTTAAGAGCAGGGTAAATCGGAGCGGCATGATTCATCTGTCTCTCGCCCCGCTCCCCCATCTTCTTCCTCCGCAAGCCAAGCGACAGTTCCCCATCTCGCTTCTCGTTCTGTCACCACCTTCTCCAACGAATCCTTCTCGTGTTGCCACAGCAATGGGGAACATACCCGCAGACAAGAAGAAGTCGACGACCGTGGTGCAGGATACCGCCGCCGTTGGGAACAAAAGGTCGGCGGAGCTGAACAAGAAGCAGAGCGAGGAGGTCGTCTTTGTTCCGTCCAACTTGCGTGGCCTCATTCTTCAGGCGAAGTATGGATATCTATGGGGGCGGCCCGTCGAGAAAGCACATGGGGTGCCCGTAGTCTTCGAGGTGGGTGAGGTGGATCCCCTGATTCTTATAGATTATTTGCTGCTTACTTCATCTGCAGTCTCTGTCCCCCTTTTCTGGGTTCTTTGAGGCGATCATGAACTTCTACAGGTTTCATCTCCTTGATTTCACGCCCAATGCAATGGCGACCATGGCCATCTTCGCGCCTTTGTGCGAGAATTTTGTCGGAGTGATGCCCAATGTGGATATGTTCCGACATTACTTTATCCTGAGGGTTGAGAGCAAAGTCAACCGCTCTGGAGTCATCAGTTAGATGCCACGGGTGAAGAGGGCAATATGGGATTACCTCCCGGGGTACCCACGTGATCGGTGGGATGAATGGAGGGGTGACTAGTGCTGGATCCAGAACAAGAAAGCCCCTGATTTTTGCGAAGCATGGCAGGAGTGCGTTGAGCGCGGCAAGGATTGGAGCTTGAAAGGTCTGACTAAGGATAGATTGCGCCCGGCAATTAATAGGATCACCCGCCTAGCAGCTGCCGGGTTAACCATTGAGGACGTGGGGGCAGATTTGCTCCTTTGTCACATCTCGCCGCTGGAGGAAAGGGACAGGCATGCGTGGCTGTAAGGTGGGGCTGCGGATAGGATGAGGCTGCTGCCTGGGCTGGCCAACAACTTGTCAGTTTATGGCCATGCTTGGTTGTGCGACCAACTGTTTGGTCGCTTCGAGTTGTTCAAGCTCCCGGCAACTATCGTTTCCCTGAAGATCAACTCAGCCCGGGATCAGATACTGAAGTTGATGCCAGACTGCAATGCAGAGGGAGTATCGGGCTCTTGGCAGCTCCCCACCCTTGACGAAGAGCTCCAGTGGTCGAGCACTTTGGTGGAGAAGGCCCCCAGGGCTGAAGAAGGAATGTATAAACGCACCTCCGTTGCGGAGGTAGCATATATTCCAAAGAGGGTCGCAGAGGACAAGGCTGCCCGCCGTGCAAAAATGGAGAAAGCCACAAATGCTGGGAAATGCAAAGGGAAGGCTGGGAATGGGAGCTCTTCCCAGGGCGGCAGCGAGGCGCAAGCCACCGAAGATACTGCCGGGGAAGAGCTTGTCGGGGATAACTTCGTCGGGCTAGACGCTCTAGGCACAACAACAAAGGAGCTCTAGGAGGGAGAGGAGGCAGAGAGGGAGCTGAGCGCGGCAGCGGCCCCTGAAGAGGAAAGGCTTGCGGCAGGACCGCAAGCCCCCGCACCGGACCCAAACCAGCGTACCCATAGGCATGCCGCAGCCTGAGGAGCGGCGTCCTCCAACCCAACGCCGTCTACCATGAGGGTGAAGAAGACCTCCACCAAGACTACCAAGGCCGAGGTGGTGTGTCGTCAATCCCCTAACCTTGCTCAGGCCAAGGTACCTTCCGCCAAATGGCCGGTGGCCTCGAAGGAGGAGTCCAGCCTCCGCTCTAGCTCAAGCTCTTCGCAAAGCTCGCCTTACCCGGAGCTCTTGATCTCATGGTAGGCACCGAAGCTGGCGGGGAGTTCCACCCTTGCGTCTCTTAAGAGAGAATGGGAGTCCCCTCCTCCCAGGGAGTTCAATTTGAACTCCATGCTCATCGCGGAAGAGTAAGCAGGATTTCTCAGTGTGGTAGATATCTTCCTAAGCAGATTTAATGCTTTTGCCGACTAACCTCTTCTTCTTGTTGTTGCCGGTAGGGAAGTGGAAAAGGAGACGAAGACGAGGAGGCTATCAAACAAATAGAGGAAAGGGCAGAAAGGGGGGAAATTAAAACTCGCGACATTGCAGATCAGGAGACTGAACTCGTCAAGGCTCGCCAGAGCGCACAAGAGGCCCGGGTTGAAGCCCAGGGCACCCTCCAGGAAATCCAGGAGGCCAAGAAAATCGCGGCGGGTAAGGCTTTTACTATGCAAAGCAAGTATGTGAAGAAGAGGTATCTCTTACTAAAATAGATTTGGAGTTCTCCAGGGGCGTTTGCGGATCTGCCGCAGAGTGTTTCTGACGCTGCGGAATTCTTCCGAACCGAAGAGGGGAGCTTAACGGAGAAGCTGTTCTGGTCGCAATACATTGCGCCAGAACATCCGGTGCCCTTTAGCGATCAGCTAAAATAGCTGGTCGAACTACATAGGGTGGCCGAACTGGCCATGATGGATTTAATAATCCGGTTGTGGCCTGCCGAAGCTATACCCAGCAGCTACTTCGGGCTCATGAAGCGGCTGGTCATTGCCTGCCCCCGGCTTGACGCCATCAAGCGGTCGGTCTGTATCGAAGGTGCACGGATGGGCTTCGCCCATGTTAAGGTGGAGTGGGCGAAGATGATGCCGTCAAGCTCACGACCGAGGGACCGCCCGAGGGCAAGGAGCACCGCACGCCCGAGCGATATTTTAGCGATGTCCTGGAGGGATCCCGCATTGTAGCGGAGCAATGTGCGAAAGATGTAATCTTTGAACGAATTCATTTATGTTATCTCGCCCTGTATTATGAAAAAAAGTTCATTGTGTGATATAATGCTTGTTACTATTAAAAAATTTACCTCCTGTGTGGCCGTGTTTATGAAATCTGAGAGTCAGCCAGTCATCGGCTTCAGCCCATACGTAGGTAGTACAGCGGTGTTCGGGATGGACTCTAAACACTCTTGATCCAATTGTTTGGTCCTTGAAGGAGGTGTTTAGCGCAACGAACCAGGCAATCGGGCTATGTGGCTTTATCACCCTCACTTAGCCATAGGAGTTTGACAATGAAAATTTAGGCGCAGCCCCTAGTATCCAAACTAGGGTGCTGTAAACACCTGATCGGGTAAGAGCCGATTCCTCGCTTAATGCAGAAAAATCGCTAAAGATTTGAGACCTCTGAAGAGCTGACCGGCTCACGCTGCATCATGACAGTCAGTTTTCGACTTTCTCTAATGAGGTGCTCATTCGGAAAAACCAGGATACAACCGCAGTAGTTCTCCCTTTACTACCCTAGCCGATATAGCGGAACGTAAGCTAGTAAGCATAGGAGTCGGGAAACCCAACTATTGACCAAAGACATGATTCGGAGCCAATGCATACAATGCTAAATTCGGGGTGCCGAACTATACTGTAAAAAGTGTTCGGACTTTGTTGTCGTATTATGGGTTGCAATGAAGCCCCTGGCAGATTAAAGCGTACCAAAATGTACGGGTGCAATTTGATAAGAATATCAAAAAAAGGAGAGGTAGCAAGCTAGTGTCGTAGAAGTTGGGCTGCAAATTGTTTCCATTATAGTTTGGTTAACACGTCAGAGCGTATTTGTACAAGTAGTGCAATAAGCAACAGGGCTATTTAACATGCCACAACCAAGGGAGAGCTGCGTGCGGGTCTTGAAAACAGGTAGAGTGATCGTTAAAGAGACCACCTAGGAATTCCCTTATACGTTAGTGCTTCTTGCCATCTTGGTGTATCTATCCTTTTGAAAGGACCGGTTATCAGGTCATCAGAAAAAGCCTGTGGAAAAGAAACCTGAAAAGGATAAAAAAGAAAAAGTGGAAGTATGTGTGTCCAGGGAGGGGTCGAGCCGTATTATGGATCACAATCTGGTTAAGCCTCCGTCTATGTCGATGGTATTTTGAGTGTGTAGTTATGAACGCGCGGCACGAACGTCGCTGCTTCTTCGGGCCTAGGACGGAGGCCGAATTGCTGGTCGAGCTCTTGACAAGCTGGGCTGTCTTGCTGCAGAGTTGTCCGGACTTGTTTGATAGTGTCCGGGAGCTCGGCCGCCAAATTAAGGTTCTGCTTGAGAAGGCCGCTCTGTACTTCTGTTGCTAAAGCAGCGGTGTGCTCCTCGATACGGAGGGAGGGTTCCGTGTTTCCATTGACTGTTATGATGCCGCGTGGTCCGGGCATCTTGAGCTTGAGATAAGCAAAGTCTGGCACTGCATTGAATCGAGGAAATGTGGTTCGTCCCAAAAGTGCATGATGGCCGCTGTGGAAGGGGACGATATCGAAGATCAATTCTTTGCTTCGGAAGTTGTCCGGAGATCCGAAGACAACCTCTAGTGTGATTGAGCCCGTACAGCGGGCCTCTACACCTGGTATGACTCCTTTAAAGGTAGTCTTTGTGGGCTTAATTCTTGAGGGATTAATGCCCATTTTGCGTGTTGTATCCTGATAGAGCAGGTTCAGGTTGCTACCACCGTCCATGAGGAGTCGCATGAGGTGGAATCCATCAATGATTGGGTCGAGGACCGGTGCGGATGAACCGCCATGACGGATACTAGTCGGATGATCCCGACGATTGAAAGTGATCGGACAGGAAGACCATGGGTTGAACTTTGGGGCGACTAGCTCCATCTCGTAGACGTCCCTAAGCGCGCGCTTGCGCTCCATCTTGGGGATATGGGTAGCATATATCATGTTCATCGTTTTAACTTGGGGGGGGGGGGACTTCTTGTGTCCCCCTGTGTTCGGTGGCCGGGGCTCCTCGTCATCGTCCTCGCTTTGCGACCCCTTCTCCTTGTTCTCGGCATTTAACTTACCGGCCTGTTTAAAAACCCAACAGCCTCTGTTGGTATGATTGGCTGGTTTGTCTGGGGTGCCATGAATCTGGCATGGACGATCGAGTATGCGGTCCAAGCTGGATGGTCCCGGATTGTTTCTTTTATATGGCTTCTTCCACTGACCGGATTTGGAGCCACTGAATCCAGCGTAGACTGTCGTGTCGTCGGTATTATCACCGTTGCTTCGACGCTTGTGCCTGTTGCGTCGGGGCTTGCCGTTGCTATTTCTGGCTTCCGCAGTGCCAGGTTCACTTGCATTGTTATTGCTACGGGCCAGCCAGCTATCTTCGCCCGTGCAAAAGCGGGTCATAAGTGTCGTAAGGGCTGCCATGGACTTCGGCTTTTCTTGGCCGAGGGGTCGGGCGAGCCATTCGTCCCGGGTGCTGTGTTTAAAGGCCGCCAGGGCTTTGGCTCCGGACAGTCGACAATCTGGTTCTTTTTAGTTAACAACCTAGTCCAGAATTTCTGGCTGACTCTCCGGGCTGTTGAATTATGTGACTTAAGTCGTCGGCATCCGGAGGTCGAACATATGTACCTTGGAAGTTGTCAAGGAAGGCCTCTTCCAAGTCCTCCCAGCTGCCAATGGAGTTTTTGGGCAGACTGTTCAACCAGTGCCTGGCTGGTCCTTTGAGTTTTAGTGGGAGGTATATGATGGCATGGAGATCATCTCCGTGGGCCATATGAATGTGAAGAAGATAATCATCGATCCATACCGCAAGGTCTGTTGTCCCATCGTATGATTCGATGTTTACGGGTTTAAACCCTTCTGGGAATTTGTGCTCCATTACCTCGTCAGTGAAGCAAAGGGTGTGTGCGGTGCCTCTATATCGGGCCACGACGCGACGTAGCTCGGATGGAGTCCGTCAGCGGTTCTCGGCCCGGGCATGATTATGATTGTTGCATCTGGCTAGGTAGCCGTTGTCGCGTGTCGGGGCACGTCCCCGTGATCCATAGATCAATCTGGTCTGACCTGCTCTACTTTCCAAGTCCGGCCACAGGTCATACGTATGTCCCCGAGCTATTTTATCTCTGCCTTTACGGTGAGGTAGAGCGGGCTGGTGTTCGGCTTGAGTTGCCGCTTTGTCCCGACCACATGATGGTCGGTCAGCCGTATTGCGCGGTGATGGTACGGGCTCCAGCGCCTCGTCATCGAACTGAGGTTGCAATTTGCACTTCGGGTAACTTTTCGCTGGGCGCTTGAGGCCGTATTCCTCGGCTGCTAGGACATCTGTCCATCTATCATTGACTAGATCTTGATCAGCTTGAAGCTGCTGCTGCTTCTTTTTCAGGCTCCTTGCAGTGGCTATTAGCTGGCGCTTAAAGCGCTCCTGCTCGAGAGGTTCCTCAGGCACGATAAAATCCTCGTTCCCGAGGCTCCCCTCATCCTCGGAGAGCAGAAGATAATTACTGTCCTCCGAGTCTTCGTGTATGGCCTGTTCATCAGGGCTAACTTACTCGTCTTCCCGTTCGTCCTGTTCGGAAGTTGCCTCAACAGGGTCTTCATTGTCTTCGGCATCGTCCGGAGTATTGTTTTCTCCTGTGCCGGTAATTCTGTCTTCTCCACGGCGTGACTTGGAGCGGCGCCGCTGACGTCGGCGCTTTGGTTGTATCTCAGGAGGTTTATCCTCGACTGGGTCATCCTTGTCGTCGCCGCTATTCTCTTTGGGTGTGTCCACCATGTATACGTCATATGGGGAAGTGGCCGTCCAACGTCCGGTAAACGATGGGTTTTGGGCCTCCTCTTCTCCGGCATCGTCATCCATACCGTCGATGTCTTCGGAGCCGTAATCGAGCATGTCGGTTAGGTCCTCGACAGTGGCTATGAAGTGGGCGGTGGGTGAGAAGCGAAATTTTCCGTCATCAGCCTCCAGTTCGAACCGGATATAATTTGGTTGTGAGTCCCTCGCTAAGCAGAGTGTTTTTAATGAGTTTAGCACGTCGGCTAAAGGCGAGTGCCGGAAGATGTCCGCGGAGCTGAATTCGACGATTGATGCCTGATCAAGCTCGACGTACGTGGACGCACATGGTTCGGAACCTGTAGCCGGAAACGAGTCCGAGGTTCCCGTGACACAGATTCCACTCGAGGTAGGGTCTGTGCGCGGCTCTGACGCCGCTGAGTCTGCGGCCTCTGTGGCAGGGTTGAGCCTCCTATCCTCGGATGGCGTGATCTGCTCCGGATCTAGGGCCAGAGCAGTTACAGGAGCTATCTCCTGGGTATGGTCCGATGACAAATTTAAGTCATGTTCGTCGTGGTGACAAGGAGTGGCTGCCGTGGTCTCCAATCCGTCGAAGATCAAGTCTCCGCGGATATCCGCGACGTAGTTCAAGCTTCCAAATCTGACTGGATGGCCAGGGGCGTAACTGTCGATCTGCTCTAGCTAGATGGCCAAGCGAGTTGGCCCGCAGTGCGAAGCCGCCGAATACGTAGATGTATCTGGGGAGGAAGACTTCTCCCTGGACAACATTGTTGTAGATGATTGACGGGGCCATCGAACCTCTTGACGACGACACAGCGGAACTCTCAATGAAAGCACCAATGTCGGTGTCAAAACCATCGGATCTCGGGTATGGGGTCCCGAACTGTGCGTCTAAGGTCGATGGTCACAGGAGACGGGGGACACGATGTTTACCTAGGTTCGGGCCCTCTCTATGGAGGTAATACCCTACTTCCTGCTTGATTGATCTTGATGAATATGAGTATTACAAGAGTTGATCAACCTCGAGATCATAATGGCTAAAACCCCAAAAGTCTAGCCTATATGACTATTATTATGATTGCCTCTACGGACTAAGCCCTCCGGTTTATATAGACACCGGAGGGGACTAGGGTTGTACAAAATCGGATACAGAGAAAGGAATCTTCATATCAGGGCGCCAAGCGTGCCTTCCATGCCCAGGAGAGTCCCATCCGGGCACGGGAGAGAGTCTTCAGTCTCATATCTTCACAGCCCATTAGTCCGGCCCACATACCATAGGCCGGACGCCCGAGGACACCTTAATCCATATCTTCTGCTAAGGCTGAGCTCGACCGGCAGGTGGCCAAACTAAATGAAGACCTTGTCGAGAGCGGCAAGAAGGTGGATGTACTCAAAGACGAAGCACAGCAAGCGGAGCTCCATTTGGGCGACGTGAAGTCGCAACTTTCTTCCAAGACTCAGAGCGACTGCTAATAGCAATATCATTGATATGAAGGCAAGGATCGGCTCACTCGTGCAGTTGGAAGAGTCCCTTGAGTCCCGGCAGCAGCTGCTGTCTAAGGATTTGGAAAACGCCAAGCGTCTCCGGCAAGATGCAGAGGACAGGCTGAAGAATCGGGTCGATATGAGCAACCTCTGGACTACGAGCTTGATTGACATTGCAGAACGTCTTGGCGCCCAACCTGCAGCGATGGGTATGGACGGCCCAGTCTATTCAGCCAGCGAGCAGGTGGTCCCGAATGTCAAGCTGGGGATCTTCTTCAACGAGATGATCGACAAGCTGAAGGTGCATGAAGAGGGGAGGACCGAGCGCTTTGCGACCGAGTCCCGGAGGCTCGCTCGCGATGCTCTCTTCATCGTCTTGAGAAACATCGCCTGCCGCCACCCGGAGCTCGAACTTGACAATGGTTTCAAGAAGCGGCCAACTGGTGCTGACATCGCCGCTGCTAAAGAGAAGGCTGCTCCCTGCGCCGACAGGGTTCTTCACGTTTAAGCTATTTCGCCTGGTCCTATAATGAAACATGACACATATTTTGTGCTTAGTCGTTTCAGCTCTATTGTTTGTGCGAAACTGATATTTCTAGCTGGATCTTTAAATGCATGTTTATCCCTTTTAACTTTATATGCTCCTGTGCGTATGATAAATTCCTATGTATGCTCTAGATGCATGCCGATATCATATTGCCGCGATTGTCGTCAGGGGCCGGCCCTTAACAGTCATCTTGGCGTGGATGCGTCTCGACAGGTTTTTCCTAGGCAGCTCTCGATGCAGCCTCTCGTCCTGCAAGTGTGGCTCTGGACAGGATGATGGTGTGATAAAAGAAACAAGCCAAGGTTCCATCGCATGAGGGCTTTCACGATACGAACACTCACTAGAGTTATGGGATAAACGACGACAAGAATCTAAAAAAAGCATCAACAAGAAATGATAATGTGAATTTAGCTTTCGTTTTTGAGCTTCTTCTTTGAATGTCGAGCCGCGCGCGTTCGACGCGTCCGCGGCGCCTGGAGGAGTAGAAGGCAATCGGGTGATTCCCTTGCTCCCGGCAAGGGTCGGCATGTATTTCTTGTAGCTGTCGGGCATAGGGGCATGGTGGCGGGCTTATCTGGTCTCCTTCCTTTTTGCTTGCCCCTCCTCGAGTCAGTGCAGGGGCTGCTGTCGCATGCGTTGTGCCAGTGCGGGCAACCTCGCTGAAGTGTGCTCGCCGGGACATCAATCGACGGACTCATACCAGAATTCTGCTCATGATTACCCACGGTGGGGGAAATACAGGAACAAGCGTCGCATGGTAATCGTCGACATTGATGACACCGAGGCTAAAGCAGTTCGACTGCTGACGAGGTGGAGGGATAGGAAAGAGGGAGCTCGTGCCCGCACGTCTTGTGCCCCTTCCTCCGGACAGTGCTCGGATGGCGACAACGCCATATGTGCCACCGGGGTAAATCTACCGCCATCAGTCATGGCCTTGGTCATAACCGTTGCTACAGCGACGCTAGAAGAGCGATAGATCGGCGCGGGGGTGGCCCCCCGCTCCGCTTCTGCGTCTCCGCGGGTGCCACAGTCGACGGCACCATCGAAGCTGGAGACGATGATGAAGATGACGTGCTACGCACGCTTTCAGGTTCGCGTAAGCGAGCCCCCCTACCTGGCGCGCCAAAGATGTCGTGGGATATCCGCGGCCACATATGGGACCGGGTGGACCCTTGTTGGTTCGGCGGGGGGACGTCGCGTTACACAAAGAGCAGATCAGCGTGCGGCACCACGGAAGAGAGCACACAAGTAATTTACCCAGGTTCGGGACACCGGGAGGCGTAAGACCCTACTCTTGCTTTGGTGGAATTATGGTGGAATGAGTGTGGTGATGCGTAGTACACTTGCCCGGCAGGGTTTGCCTCGGGGCCGCAGCGACTACGTGCGTATGGTGGCTTGGGTTCTTCAACTTTCCAACCCCTCCTACAAGTGCCATGGGCCTCCGTTTATAGATTAAGGGGTCACCACAATCGCAAAGTGGTCATTATCCACTGATATGATAGCGAATAGTCCTATCATACCAAGCTCTGCGGGCTCGCAGGGTGCATTAAATGTGCCGCTTAGTGTCACATCACTGGTCGCCCGGCAAGGCCTGCTAGGCTATCTTGCCAGCTCCGCACCTGTTCTCTTGACATGTCGCAGGACAGGTGTCATCTGCAGCTTTCTTCTGTAGGAAATGGCTTCCATGTGGCGAATGGCTGCCACTCAATCATCTTGCGGCTTGACACTGCACTGATTAACGACGTGAGTCGTGTTTGAGTGGTTGGTGGGGTGGTTCTGCCCCCGCGATCCCCAGCAGGCTCTGCCGGGGAGCCTTGATTGCATGCTTCTAGTGGTGGCCTCGCCCCTTGCCGGGCTCGCCTGCCCGGCAAGGGAGGTCCTTCTCTTGCCGATATTTTGCTCCTCGCGCTTCATCATGGTCCCTCTGGGCTGCATGTTGGTTCTTCAAATCTCTTGGTTCTTCAATCTCTGATTTGTCCTTAGTTTGTCCGTGCACGAGTCAGGGGGAAATGTATTCCCCTATATATTTTCCCCGACAGCCCTTCTTCATGATCCCCAGCTTCAGCTTCTTCGGAGGGGTGCCCCTGGACCTTGTGGTGACCCCGGCGGAGCGCGGTGACTCCCTGACTGGGTGCTCGCCGGAGTCGTCGTCAGAGAAGGTGCGGAGAAGATCGCTCTGCCATGGGGGAGAGGTCTCCCCCATCTCCTCCAAGGTTGCCTCCGAGCTCTCATTCCCCTACTCCACGGAGGGATCGCCGGAGGACACCGACACCATAGAGCCTGCGGGTAGGGAAGGCTCCAGCGGCAGGAGCCCCCACTCGTTGAAGACAGGCATGGCAGCGGCTATCTTCTCCCCGCCGGCATGACGGTACAACTGGAGATGGGTGTCCGGGGGGCCACCCTGGTCCTTCCCGAGCAAGGTGTGCATGACTTTGCCCAGCTCCTCATCAGACTAGTTGTCCGGGCGCAACCGGAGGCCGTCCTCCACGCCCTTGAATCTCCTCAAGGGGTGCCAGTGCACCTGGAGCGAAGCAAGGCGTTGCGTCAGGAACTCCTTGACGATGATGGCCCCCGTCAGCCTCTCCAACTACGGATCCTCCACCTTCAGGTCGGCTGTCATCCTCTCCAGCAACTACTCCGCCCAGGGGTCGGTGAGCTTCTCATGAGCACATCCATCCTGGGGCGCCGGCAGCCCGGTCGGCAACTCCAGCCGAGGGGAGGAGCGCTTGGCGTCCATGAATATCCACTTGTTTCGGAAGTCCTCCACCTTCTTCCCAGCCCGGGAGATCGCATTGCTGCCATTGGCTGCGATGAAGCTGGCACACCCAGAGCACTAGCCTCTGCTCGTCCGGAGGTATAAGAAGGGGCGGAACAGCGCGACGGAGGGCATCACCCCCACGAACGTCTCGCAGTAGAAGGCAAAGATCGACAGGATAAGGATGGAGTTGGGGTGAAGATGGAGGGCGTGGAGCCCGTAATGGCGAAGGATGGCATAGAAGAAACTGGAGAAGGGAGGAACAAGCCCAGCGAAGTTGTTGTGCAAAAAGAAGGGGTAAAAGGTGCCACTCAAGGTCTCCGGCTTGGCAGAGCTGACCCGGAGTGCCGTCTCTCCCCCCTCGTTGCTGCTGCTCACCGTCAGCTGGAGCACGGCGGCGAGGTGCTTCTCCTCGGCGACGGTGGACGCGCTTAGGGCTGGCTCAAACCAAGAAGCCGGGCGTGCGGTCAGAGCCGAAGACTTTGCCTTATCGGAGGCCATTGGAGGTGAGCTCATGGAAGATCGGCGGATCTGGAAGTTATTTGGGCAGAAGTAGAAGGGGATCCAGAGCAAGACAAAGGAAGGGCAATGAAGGCTCTACGGCAGGTACTAGCCATTTTGTCAGACAGGAATAGTTGCCGAGGCCGTGTGGAGAAGCGAAGATGCCCGCGTGCCATGAGTCGGCACGCGTCGACAGAGGCCACAGGTGGTTAGGGCCCGTACCGCTCTGCACTTGCCCTTTGGCTTCGCCTCGAAGCCAAGTTCGAGCACACCTTGGGCCCGTGGGCTACTGTCGGCGTTCTAGGAATGTGGGTACCCAGACTTGCTTGCCTGCCTGCCTGCTGCTTACGACGTGGCTCCATCGACGGCCTGGTACGGCCCAACTTCAATGACGACAACTCAAGACCCTCGTGAGGGGCCAAGCCTCGCGAGGCAGACGACATCAAGACCCCCACAAGGAGCGGCCTCCTCCGAATGGCTCCCGAGGGGTGGAGAGCTCTATGCAAGCATCACCTCATGAGGCTTGGATGACGTGAGCCATGACGACAATGGCTAGGCGGGCGCTAGTGGGTGCAGTGTACCGGTTTCCTCTTTGGTGCTAAGGAGGCAAGCGCAGGCGTGGAGTCCTGAGGGATAAGCCAAAGGTTTCCATTCCCGTGCAACAAGACCAAGACCGCCAGGACGGCAGGACGGAGGTCATCGCCGAGCCCACCACGGTGTCACGACCAGAGGCTTTTGCAGGCGAAGACTACTTTTGTCAGGATAGCTTGTACTAGTTGTCTCCCTTCGAATTTGGCCGTTGTGGGATCCCTTCCCGCCTTCATTTGGGAAGAGGAGCAAGGCCACTATAAATAGGAATTAGCCACCACCATAGAGGGGGTCGACCCCGGACAGATCCATTCTACCCTCACATCCACCAGCTCACCCGAGCCCAAGAACACCTCTCCTCCTGAGGTTGCACACCACTGTACTAGTTCATCCTCAGCCCACCGAGGCCAATCCAGCACAAAGCAGGAGTAGGGTTTTACACCGCAAGGTGGCCCGAACCTGTGTAAACTGTTGTGTCTCTTTTCCATTCAGTTCGTCGAGATAGGCTGTGAGATTAGCGAGTATGCAGACTGGGGAGGATGAGTACTTCGCACGGACCCAGAGTTAGAACCCCTCAAGGGTTTGTGGAACCGGAAATCCGACATTTGGCGCGCCAGGTAGGGATCGCCTCAGGTTGGGGGCTGAAGGCGCGCGTCACAGCCGAGGTGGAGATCGCGCGGGCTTCTCCCTCCACCATTTGGCCCACTCGGACGACGATGTCCTTGAGCGCCGCAACAAGCTTGAGGAGCAGCCCGGCAGGGCCTTCCTCCGGAGTCATCAGTGGCTCCTTGTACCCGCCCCCGTAGAGATCCTGCTGTGCCTTGCGGGACCTCTGCTCGAGGGAGTCGAAGATGGCATGCCCCGCGGTGGCCGCCTCCTCAGCCTTGGCAAGGAGTTTCTTCCTGGCCTCTAGCTGAGCTTTCTCCGCCTCCACATCCTCCTTCAGCTCGTCCAAGCGATCATGCTCCGTGGCCGATTCCCGGCCTACCTACTCCAGCTCGACATCACGATCGGTAACCGCAGCTTCCCAGGCCTTCAACTCCTCCTCCTACACCTCAAGCGGGCAGGCCTGGGTGGCCTGCTTGTCGTGGAGCTTCTTCAGCTCGGCCTCCGCTGCACGACAGTGCTCCTTAGCGACCTCCGTAGCCTTCGACGCCATGTCGCGGGTAGCTGCGGCCAGGCCGGCCACCTTCCAGCCCTCCTCTACTGCGGCGTCGACCTGGTCCTAGGCCGCCTTGACGGACGAGTCGGCCTAGAGCCACCCTGAGACCAGCTCCTGGCGCCCCAACGCCCGGCGCCGGTCGGAGCCCCGAATATCGTTCCGGAGATGATCCAGTGCGGAGAGGGCCTGCTCCAGAGCACCAGGCGCGGCAGAGGAACCACGGCCCACTGGTGTGATGGCAAAGGGAGGAAGTGGTGCCGGCATCAAGACTGGCGAGGGAGCGGCAGCAGGGAGGACCGGGGGCTCCGCAGCCCTCGGGTCCTCAGCAGGCGAGCTGGGGGCGAGCGCCTCCGGAGTCGTGGGAGCTCGGGAGCCGGCCTCATCCTTCTGCGTCGGAGGAGGCGCGCCCACGACAGGCTGCTTGGCCTCGGTAACTCTGGCGTCCTCCTTCTTCCTCTTCACCGCTGGCCCAGCCTGGCATCAAGATGGAGATATTGGGTACCGCGTCAACATCAAAGGGCAAGGGCGAGGGAATACACATACTGGTCCGTGGCGACGTACTCCCTCATCCTCTTGAGGAGCGCGATGCCCGCAGGCTTCCTGGGCACGGGCCCCGCAGCGCTCTCGGGAGCAGACAAGTGCGAGGCGCCCGGATCTGTGGCAGCGTCGGTGGGCGACGAGGCAGAGGCTTCGCCTCGGGGAAGCAGCGCTGACCTACCCTTCTTCAGGATCCCTAGCTTCAGCTTCTTTGGAGGGGTGCCCCTGTACGTTGTGGTGACCCCGGCGGAGCGCGGTGACTCCCTGACTGGGTGCTCGTCGGTGTCGTCGTCAGAGAAGGCGCGGAGAAGCTCGCTTTGCCGTGGGGGAAAGGTCTCCCACACCTCCTCCAAGGTCATCTCCGAGCTCTCATTCAACTCCTCCACGGATGGATCACCGGAGGACACCGGCACCGGAGAGTCCGCGGGCAGGGAATGCTCTAGCGGCACGAGCCCCCGCTCGTTGAAGACAGGCATGGCGGTGGCTATCTTCTCCCCGTCGCCACGACGGTACAATGGGAGATGCGTGTGCAGGGGGGCATCCTAGTCCTTCCCGAGCAAGGTGCGCATGACCTTGCCCAGCTCCTCGTGAGACAAGTTGTCTGGGCACAACTGGAGGTCGTCCTCCGCGCCCTTGAGTTTCCACAAGGGGCGCAAGTGCGCCTGGAGCAGAGCCAGGCGCTGCGTCTGGAACTCCTTGATGATCATGGCCCCCATCACCCTCTCCGCCTTCGAGTCCTCCGCCTTCAGGTCAGCCGTCATCCTCTCCAGCGACTACTTCGCCCTGGAGTCGGTGAGCTTCTCATGAGCCCGTCCATCCCGGGGCGCCGGCAGCCCGTTCGGCAACTCCAGCCGAGGGGAGGAGCGCTTGGCATCCATGAAGATCCACTTGTTCCGGAAGTCCTCCACCTTCTTCCCGGCTTGGAGATCATGTTGCTGCCGTTGGTCGTGTTGAAACTAGCGCACCCAGAGCACTGGCCGCTTCTCCTCCGGAGCTAGAGGAAGTGGCGGAACAGCGCGACGGAGGGCATCACCCTCACGAACGCCTCGTAGTATAAGGCAAAGATCGACAGGAGGAGGATGGACTTGGGGTGAAGATGGAGGGCGTGGAGCCCGTAATGGTGAATGATGGTGTAGAAGAAACTGTAGAAGGGAGGAACCAGCCCAACGAAGACGCTATTAAGAAAGATGGGGTAAAAGGTGCCGTCCAAGGTCTCCAGCTTGGCAGAGCCGACCCGGAGCGCCGTCTCTCCCCCTTGTTGTTGTTGCTCTCTGTCAGCTGGAGCGCCGCGGCAAGGTGCTTCTCCTCAGCAACGGTGGACGCGCTTAGGTCTGGCTCAAACCAAGAAGCCGAGCGCGCGGTCGAAGCTGAAGAGTTCGCCTTATCGGAGGCCATTGGAGGGGAGCTCAGGGAAGATTGGCAGATCTGGAGGTTTTTTGGGCAGAAGTAGAAGAGGATTTGGAGTAAGACGAAGGAAGGACAATAAAGGCTCTGTGGTAGGCACCAGCCTTTTTGTCAGAAAGGAATAGTTGTCGAGGCCACGTGGGGAAGCGGAGATGTCCACGTCCCACCAATCGCCAGGCGTCGACCGAGGCCGCAGGCGGGTAGGGCCCGTGGCGCTCCGCACTTGCCCTTTGGCTTCGCCTTGAAGCCAAGTTTGAGCACGCTTTGGGCCCGAGGGCTACTGTCGGTATTCTGGGAACGGGGGTACCCAGACTTGCCTGCCTACTACCCACAGTGTAGCACCATTGACGGCCTGGTACGGCCCAACTTCAGCGACGACAACTCAAGACCCTCGCGAGGGGCCAAGCCTCGTGAGGCGGACGACATCAAGACCCCCACAAGGAGCGGCCTCCTCTAGTTGGCTCCCGAGGGGCGGAGAGTTCTATGCAAGCCTCACCTCATGAGGCTTGGATGTCGTGAGCCATGACGACCAAGGACAGGCGGGCGCCAGTGGGTGCAGTGTACCAGTTTCCTCTTTGGTTCTAAGGAGGCAAGTGCAGGTGCGGAGTCCCGAGGAATCAGCCAAAGGTTTCCATTCCCATGCAACAAGACCAAGACCGCCAGGACGCCAGGACGGAGGTCATCGCTGAGCCCACCACGGCGTCACGACCAGAGGCTTTTGCAGGCGAAGACTATTTTTGTCAGTATAGCTTGTACTAGTTGTCTCCCTTCGAATTTGGCCGTTGTGGGATCTCTTCCCGCCTTCATTTGGGAAGAGGACCAAGGGCACTATAAATAGGACTTAGCCACCACCGTAGAGGGGGGTCGACCCCGGAAGGATCCATTCCACCCTCACATCCACCAGCTCACTCGAGCCCAAGAACACCTCTCCTCCTGAGGTTGTTCGCCATTGTACGAGTTCATCCTCAACCCCCCGAGGCCAATCCACCACAAAGCAGGAGTAGGGTTTTACACCGCAAGGTGGCCCAAACCTGGGTAAACTGTTGTATCTCTTTTTCCATTCAGTTCGTCGAGCTAGGCTGTGAGATTAGCGAGTAGGCAGACTGGGGAGGACGAGTTCTTTGTACACACCCCAGAGTTGAAACCTCTCAAGGGTTTGCGGAACCCGAGATCAGACAATGAGCAAAACAGGTTTAAACATGGCATTGGGGCAAAATGCATACAAACATGAAGCACACACACTCAAATCAAGGATGCAACATGATAGGACGAAACTTGGTATCAGAGCCGACCCTCGCGGTTACACGGATGTTTGCAGATAGATGCGCGGTCATGTTGTGCATGACGTTTGTGACCCGTTGTGGCACACGGCATGGCACATGTGCCGGACTGGATGCCTAGACGTATGTGACAAGAGGGAACGTTCCCGTGGCCCGACGAGGACGTTGGTTCCTCTGAGTGGGGGTATATGTGATAGCCTGGCTTATTAGGGATGATAGACTACTCATATCAATAAGGAATTCCTTCTTTTCCGGGAGCCCATTTGGACAGAACTCCAAAGTTAAGCGTGCTCAGCTTGGACTAGTTTCAAGATGGGTGACCAACCAGGAAGTTGCTCCCATGTGCGCACGAGTGAGGACAAAGTGCGCAGAAAATACTACTATTGATTTGTGGGGCCAGTCTAGATCCCGCCAGGAGTAACGACCACCGGCGGGTGTGTCCGGGGCGTGACAAAACCCAAAGTCTAAACGACGCCCTAAGAGTTGTATATATGGAGGAAGAGGGTGGTATTTCGTGGCCCTTGTAGGAGGGGTCCTAAACCAACCCTAACTCTTGTTTACCCGCACATACAGACTAGAAACAGCCTATACTCAAGTATTTCAAAATTAGGTGGGCCTGGCCCAATAATAAGGTGACGCAGAACCTAGAATACCCTTCGGACAAAATTTATGAAGTGGAATCTTGTATATTTCGTCCAAGTCTTCATGCACTCATTATGGTGGCTTCAAGGTCCTAAAATCATCACTTGTAACTCCGTTCTTGTTCCCCTTGCGCATGCCATCATCTCCATGCTTGAACTTGCTCCAAGGTTCATCTTTCTTGTCGAAGCTAGGCCCTTCATTTGTAAGCAAGACAAATGTATCCAATTTAGGCAGCATCATATTGTCATGAACATGAGAATCGTTACCAAGAAATGAAAGTACCTGGTAATTCAGTTAGCATGCGTGAGCTCTAGTAATTGGTCCAGTATGTATAGCAGCAGGGGCTGTGGGTGTACCAATGTGTCGGCATCCTGGGAACGGGGGTACCCAGACCTGCCTACCTACGGCCCAAAACGCAGCTCCACCAACGGCCTGGTACGGCCTATCTTCGGTGACAACCACTCAAGACCCTCGAGAGGGGCCAGGCCTCGCGAGGCGGGCAGCGCCAAGACCTCCTTAGGGGCAGCCTCCCTAGGTTGGCTCCCGAGGAGCGGAGATATCTATGCAAGGGGCACCTCGCGAGGTTCACGTGACGTGAGCCATGACGACCAAGGCCAGGTAGGCGCCAGCGGGCGCAGTGTGCCAGTTTCCTCTTTGGTGCTAAAGAGGCAAGCGCAGGCGAGGAGTCCCAAGGCATCAGACAATGGTTTCCATATCGGTGCAACGACACCAAGACCAGCAGGACAGCAGGATAGAGGTCACCGCGGAGCCTACGGCAACATCACCACTAGAGCCTTTGGCAGGCGAAGACCACCTTTTGTCAGGATAGCTTGTACTAGTTGTGCCCCTTCAAATTTGGCCCTTGTGGGATCCCTTCCCGCCTAATATTGGGGAAGAGGACCCGGGCCTCTATAAATAAGACTAGCCATCACCTTAGAAAGGGGACGGATCATTCAGACCACCCACACACTCACCAGCTCACCAAGATCAAGAACACCTCTCCTCGGGAGGCTGTTCATACCTTGTACTTGTTCATCCTCAGCCTACGAGGCAATCCACCACCACCACACTAGAGTAGGGTATTACACCGCAACGGTGGCCCGAACCAGTATGAACCCTCATGTCTCGTGTTCTTTTGGTTCGTGGACCTAGGCCTTGAGATCTTTGTGCGAGCGAGCTAGGAAGAGAGTGTTCTTCGTGAGCCACGGGACGGATTGCTAAATGGGCTATTGAGCTGCTCCCGTTCGACATAATATACAAACCACGGCGAGCCATCAAGTCACAAGTACTGGCTGATTTCGTTGCCGAATGGACAGAAGCCGAACTCCCTAAAGAGTACGGCGCGTACTCCAATTGGATTATGCACTTTGACTGCTCTAAAATGCTGGCTGGTCTGGGGGCTGGCGTCGTCCTAACATCCCCCACCGGAGATACAGTCCAATACGTACTCCAAATACTATACACAGACTCCAACAACGCAGCAGAATATGAGGCCCTGTTACATGGTCTCCGGATGGCAGTCTCCATGGGCATTCAACGCCTGGAGGTGCGTGGGGACTCGAACCTCGCAATATCTCAAATAAATGGGGTCTTCAACGCCAAGGATCCAAAAATGGCAGCTTATCGCAATGCCGTCCTCAAAATGTCAGCTCGGTTTGAGGGGCTTGAATTCGACCATGTGGTCCGGGAAAACAATCAGGCGGTGAATATCCTCGCCCGCATTGGCGCTAAGCACGACCTTGTCCCACCTAATATCTTCTTGGAAAGGCTGTTTAAGCCATCTGTGGTATGGGAAGGAGAGACCGGTAAAAATAGTCCGGACTCGGCCACAACACCAGATACCGAAACCTCTGACATAATCGGAGGCTCTGCCACCGAAATAACACCTTCCGCCCACGTAATAATCGCTGTCATCGCCCCGTGGACAGAACCATTCCTGGCCTACCTAACTAGGCAGGAACTACCCGAGGACCCAAACGAGGCGAGTTGCATTGTGCGGCGGTCTAAAGCCTACAAGGTCCACGAGGGAGAGCTTTATAAGAAAAGCGCTACCGGAGTCTTTCAAAGGTGCATCTCCGAAGAGGAAGGGCGGCAACTTTTGGTAGAAATTCATGCTGGACTTGGCGGCCACCACGCCGCAGCTCGGGCCCTTGTAAGCAAGGCCTGCCGTACAGGTTTCTACTGGCCGACGGCCCGAGCAGACGCACAGGACCTCGTTCAACGTTGCGTCGGTTGCCAGCTTTTTGCAACCAAAGCCATATGCCGCCTACCGCTCTCCAAACAATCCCCATTACTTGGCCCTTTGCGGTCTGGGGGCTTGATATGGTCGGACCCCTCAAAGGGGGAAGCCATAAGAAAAAAGACTTATTGGTCATGGTGGATAAATTCACCAAATGGATAGAAGCCAAACCAGTTAGAACGGCCGAATCCGGACCAGTGATAGACTTCATATCCGGGGTTGTACACCGTTATGGCGTTCCCCACAGCATCATCACCGATAACGGCTCGAACTTTACAACCGACGAGGTAAAACTTTGGTGCAGCAACATGGGCATCAACCTCGATTATGCTTCTGTCTATCACCCGCAAACTAATGGTCAAGTCGAGCGCGCAAACGGTCTTATCATGAGGGGCATTAAACCCAGATTACTGCGATCCTTGAAGGAATCCGATACGCATTGGGTAGAGGAGCTCGACTACGTACTATGGGGGCTGCGGACCACGCCAAATCGCACTACCGGATACACACTATTTTTTATGGTGTACGGCGCAGAGGCGGTACTGCCCTGCGACATAATTCATGACTCACCTCGAGTGCACATGTGTGAAGAGAAAGAAGCCGAGCATGATCGGCAGGACAATTTGGACGCCCTGGAGGAGGAGCATGATGTGCCAAAAGCCCGTTCCGCATTCTATTAGCAACGGGCTCGAAGGTACCAGAGCAGAGAAGTACGGGCCAAAACTTATAACATTGACGAACTCGTTCTACGCCTACCGGAGAAGAAAAAGAACAAGCTCAAGCCCAAATGGGAAGGTCCCTTCGTTATTGACCAAGTTCTGACCGGTGGAGCGTACCGTCTGCGGGATGCATCGGACAATCGACTCGAGCCAAACCCATGGAATGCAGCCAGACTCCGAAGGTTCTACGCCTACTGCCGGACTCTGTGTTCCTCTCCTTACCTCTGTCAATTTTTTATATTCGTTATCTGTCTTTTATTTCTTTCTTTCTTCCCTTTTTTCTTCAAGGCCTTAAAAGGCTAAAATGTGTCTTGACTACACAATCTAGATGCCCTAGCCGCGCTCATGATACCTGGGGGCTTCTTATACAGAAGCTTAATATAGCTGCGTTCCAGGCTCTAGGCCCCACACATGTGTTACTTTTCACATGTACCTTTTTTCGCCATTATATGCATCGATTTGACTTAAGTTTTGGCCAAGCTGGGTTGCCTGGCTCTTGTGTTTATGCCCTACGTTCCCGTTAATTCGGCTAGGGCAAGCACATCTGCGATTGTTACTATCGGGTCAGCCGGATGTGTACCTCAGACTGGGTGAAGCCGAAAGCTAGGGTTCTTAAGGAAATATTCGGTCGGTGAACAAAAAACGATTTCTATTTATTGTACTACATGCCCCCAGAAGTTTATATCATGCGTCTCTTTCCGCAGTCCGGACATGCACATTAATGCATGCGTACCCAGGGAAAGGAACCCTTAATGGAACTATTATCCCTGGAAGATGTTTCTTACTATCCATGTAATATAACGTAGCTAGTTGGGTACTTGTCTGTTCAAGCACTCATGACCCCTACGCCTGGTTCCACGCATATCCCGGTTTTTACATAACTGAGCGGGTATTTGGATACACTCCGGACTGTCGGATCCAGAGGTTGAAGCGAAGGGTCCGCCATGACAAATGATTTACAATCCGGCTAGGGACAATATATGTCACTTGAAGTACACAGTCACTTAGACTGACTAAATTCTTCTTCTATATCATCCAACAGGCTGTCTAGCCTACAGTCCTGTTGAGAATACTTTCCCGTGGCCCGGGCTAATTCTACCTGGTGATAAACCAAACTGACGGGGATCTCTTTCCCGTCAGGCCCAATAGGTTCGACCTCGGCCATGTGGTTCGGGTCAGCCTTGGTATATCGCGTCTTCACCATGGCCCAGGCTTCCCTTGCACCTTGTCGGCAGGCTGATATCTTCCATAATCGGAAGCGCCGCTGCGCTCCCTTGAGCTTTTCTACAAGCTCTCTCATGCCTCCTGGCAGGGAGGCGGATGGCCACAAGGCTTGGGCAACGCCCTGCATCACCTGTCGTACTTGTTCGTGCAGTTGTGAGAGCTCTGGCAGAAGATCGCCTGTAGACCCGGGCATCTCCTCTGCGGGATGACCCGTCAGCATACCTACAGATATAACTCTGTCATCCGATTTGTTCGCTGAACTCTTTAAAAGTTCGTTCAAGCACTTACTGAAAATGCCGCGTCGAAGCCTCTTATTCTCCTTTACGCAGTCAGCAAGCTGGGCTCGAACATCTTTCAGTTCAACGCCCAGCCGGGTATTGGCGTCTTGGAGCTCATTTTTCTCCCGCCTAACCCGTGTAACCACGCGCTCGCCAGCCTTTAGCTGTCGGTTAGCATGTTGCTCATCCCCTCGCACGACCTCCGGATTCACTTCGGAGTCATCTGCAGAATCTATTGTTAGATTTGCACGCATGCCGCATACTGCCTGGTACATGACATTCTTTGCAATGGAAACAAGTGTTACTTGATGGGGCCTTCTCGGACTCCTTCACTGCGGCAACTGCGGCCTGAAGCTGGGGTTTGCACTCCTCCAGCTCTTGAGACAACTGGGTATTCTTCTCCGTGAGACCTATGCAAACAATGATCCTTAAATCAGTTATGCCAACTGTTTCAAGTCTCAAGGGCTACTGATATACATAATTATTAGATTTTCTTACCCGTATATCCTTTACATACTGGTCTGTGGCTCTGGCAAGACCATTTTGAGCAGCTCGGATGTACGCGTCTCCTTAGTTGAAGGCATCGAACGCCTCTTGGGAGAAACAAGTGTCACGGAGTACGGCCCGGCGACGCCGGTGATTCATGGCGCTCTCCACTTCGGAATTTGTAGCGGATAGCCTATCCGCATCCTCTGTAGGAGGATCATCCGGCGTTGCCCCATGTTAGCGTCCGCCTCTAAGTCCGGCTCTGGAGCCCGACTGGTGGAGGCGTGACTGGCAACCTCTCTGGATATAGTCCAACGAGCATTTTTCCTACTAGGAAACATGGGTGTTATTATATTTTAAAAGACGACCACCACGGAGCGGGGTTCTCTTTTATACCTCTGCGATGGCGTCTCAGTCCTGACCACCTTCCTTTTAAGCCTACCCGGCTTCGGTGCCCCTTGCTGGTGAGTCACTTCGGGTTCGGCATGGCGTCCCGAGGGCCTTCCCTGTAAAACACCATATGTGTGTTGTAGGTGAAGTGCAGAAGAAGGGACCCTTCTTGGAAGTTAGGACTCCAGTTTTACTTACATGCGATGCAAGGAGTAGTCCCGGATAATCGGCTATGATGGCCACCATGGCACCGTCGCAGCTTAATTGATAGAACTTCCTGTCAATAAGCTCCACAAATGTGTCCGGATCTTCTTCAAGTCCGGGGTCGAGGGCCCGGTCAGGGTCCTCCGGTTGTGGAGGCGGGCTGTGGACCTCCCTTGCAGCTTTTCGCAGTTCCTACTATGAAATGGCAAGGTAAATACTTATGACGAAGAATGCGGGAAGGTTGGGAGTAAAAAGTAGCAGCTCACCCAGCTTGGAGGGTTCTACATGGAGAATCCATCCCATGGCTTGATGCGGATGAAATCCTCTTCCTCTCCTTTGTACAAATCAGACAGAATTTTTGCTAGAGCAGCGACTGAGTCCGGTCCCTTACGACCGCAGCGGGTGGCATCGTCTTCTCCGTTGAAGTGCCACATGGGTTGCCCCCGATATTGAAGTGGCTGCACCCCCCGCATTATACATATTGACATGACCTCGATTACTATCAATCCTGACTGGGCCAGCGTCTTTATCCGACCCATCAGGTAAAGGACTTCCCCGTTATCTTCCTCCTGAGGGCTCCGAAGGCGCCAGCTGCCGCGTTTCTTCAAGGGAGCGTTGTCGAACTCAGAAAGGCCCATCCGAATAGGGTCCAGAAGGGGGACGTCCTCCATATAAAACCACTCCGAAGGCAAGTCTTCGGATGTCTTCTTCGGAGTACCGGACAGGTATCCGGTCCCGGCGATGCGCCATATTTCGGCTCCGCCCACTTGATATATTGACCCCTCCTGTGTACGGGGTACGAGGCAGAATAGCCTCTTCCATAGCTCGAAATGAGCTTCGCAGCCCAGAAACAACTCGCAAAGGGTGGCATAGCCAGCGATGTGTAATATGGAGGCAGGAGTAAAGTTATGCAGCTGGAGGCCGTAGAACTCCAGGTGCCCGCGGAGGAACGGATGAATTGGAAATCCAAGCCCTCTTAATAAGCAAGGGACAAGGCATACCCGCTCCACCATGGATGGGTTGGAAAAGCTCTCCGCTTGCTCCCCGCCATTGTAGGTGGCGAGCCCCGCTCGAACGGGGACCATATACGCTGGAGGGAGAAATCCCCGGGTCTGTAACTCTACTAATTGGCTGTGAGGGACGGCACACTTCTTCCAATAGCCGGGCTTAGGGCTCCAGGAGGGAGAGGAGGAGCTGCGATGGCCAGCCATGTTGGAATGGATTTTTCCGGGCGCGCTCCGATGGATACTCGCCGTGGGAGGATGGTGTGATTTGGATCTAAGAATCCCCGTCTCTTTAATAAACGATTTACTCACATGGCTAGGGTGGCAAATGTAAAAATGCCCTGGCTTCTCGCATTCGCTCGACACGTGGAAGATAGCCATTATTAGGCGCGGAAGCCGAGGGTTGCAAAATTTATGGGAAGCCGGACACTACTCAACAGGTGCTCAGAATTTGGAGAAGAACCCACCTTGCAATGCCGAAGACAATCTGCGCGCCGGACTCATCGTCATTGAAGCCAGGTTCGAGGGCTACTGAGGGAGTCCTGGATTAGGGGGTCCTCGGACAGCCGGACTATATACTTTAGCTGGACTGTTGGACTATGAAGATACAAGATTGAAGACTCCGTCCCGTGTCCGGATGGGACTCTCCTTGGCGTGGAAGGCAAGCTTGGCAATACGGATATGTAGATCTCCTCCCATGTAACCGACTCTGTGTAACCCTAGCCCCCTCTGGTGTCTATATAAACCGGAGGGTTTAGTCCGTAGGACAACAACAATCATACCATAGGCTAGCTTCTAGGGTTTAGCCTCTACGATCTCGTGGTAGATCAACTCTTGTAATACTCATATCATGAAGATCAATCAAGGAGGAAGTAGGGTATTACCTCCATCGAGAGGGCCCGAACCTGGGTAAACATCGTGTCCCCCGCCTCCTGTTACCATCCGCCTTAGACGCACAGTTCGGGACCCCCTACCCGAGATCCGCCGGTTTTGACACCGACATGCACCCCAGAGTTCGAACCTCAAGGGTTTTCCGAAACCCACGATCCGACATTTGGTGCGCAAGGTAGGGAGTGCACCGAAGCCCCTCTTCCGTCGGTCGACCCGTGGACACACCGCGGTTCCGATGTCGGATGACCCGAGGACTCACGCCGACCATTGGGCTCCTTGGCCCGGCCGGGCGGCGCCGTTCGCCCAAGAAGACCCCAACTCCGCACTCCAGGCGGCCCGCACACCGCCGAACGACGCCGGACACGGGCGGCACGGACCGACGCCTCCCACCCTCGCACCACAGCGCACGCGAGCCACTGCGAGATCCTCAGGCTACGCCGCGGCAAGGACACCACACACCCGACGGGAACAAAGCGAACATGCGAGCTGTGCTCATCGTGGCGCGGGAGCTGTTGTGGTGCCGGCTGGCGGAGAGCGGCCACGACGCGCTGCTGGAGCGCGTCGCTGAACTGTTGGACACTACATCCAGGGGTACGCCACCTTACTTCTCCTTTCCTACACCTCAAGTTGTGGCCGGATCCCAAGGCGGGCCCTGTCGCGCTCGCATGCTCCCGGGTGCACCAGGACGGTTCGACGACGTCAGCACGGCCGACGGCGCCGTTCATCCGGTCGCGCCTGCACTTCCCCCGGGTGGTGTGGGTCTGGGCGTCTGCCCATGCGGCCCTACTGGGGCGCCACCCAATAGCCACCAGGGGGATGCGCAGGGCCCGCGGCGCAAGGCGCAGGTCACCTAGGCGAGGGTTCCGGAGCGGCAACTATGGAAGCCTATGTGCCCCTCATGGTGCACCAGGGGTACACGCCGGAGGATGACCCTGCTCATTTCTTGAGCTGGGCTGGGAAGAAGAGATGCTGGGAGTTGAGGCCTTCCACGAGCCGCCCAGGAGCCTCATCGACCCCGCCAACGACAACAATCGCAGGGTACCACTGATATCTCAGGAGCAGGCTTATGCTAACCATGGTTCGCAGGTGGACCAGGCCACAGCGGCGGACGGGGACCCCAGGGTGGCAACCCCGCTCCAACAGGGGTGGCGCACTGGGGGCTGCGCTGGAGGGGTCTGGAGCTAGGCCCTCCCCCGCGCCGCACGGAGCAAGGCGCTGCCCGGAGGTAGGTCCTCTGCCGGGGAGGCGCCGGCGAGCCCTTCCCCCCGGCAGAGGGCCCGTGGTCACCGAGGGCGCCGCTAGCGTCCCCCTTGCCCCTTGGCACCATCCTGGTTTCCGGACGCCCCAACGGTGGTCGGGGGTGGCGCAGGGCAGGGCCCTCATATGGCAATATGAAGTAAGGCTCACGCCTGTGAAGGTCTCCACCCGTGACACTCTCACGTAATAATGAGTGGGGTTGTACATGCCCCGGAGTCTCCGGACAGCCGCCCTCGGGCCTCGGGGGCTCCCGCCCACGTCCTAGTGGAAGCACCATGCTCCGCGCTGGCCGTCGACACTGTCCCCCAATGACTATGCTCACAGCCAGTGAAAGCACTTAGCTCCGCGCTGGTGAGAAGACAAGAAGACTAGCTAGGTGCCGGACGCGGCCATTTTCTTTTCTTCCCCCTGTTTTCTGTAGCTCTATTCGCTTCTTCCCTTTTTGGATTGAACTCAGGGTCTTTTCTGCCATCAAGCGTGGGGGGATTCTTCTCTCATTGTGACGATTTCTTGCGTCTTGGTTGCGTGTTTTGTTCCGAGGCTCACGCCTGCCAATTCCCCCCCTTGCGAGCATCTCGTGATCGGGGGCAGGGCGTGGTGTGCGCACAACAGCCGCTCTCGGGCAAACCTGGATGGTCACAAGCCGCCACCGCGCGCATGCCCTGCCATAGTCTGGCATCCGCTCCTCGCGAGGCTCTCACGGGCGAGACGGCAGGCCCCTCGGGAGATCAAAACCTCGTGAGCCCAGGAGGAGCTCCTCTCAGGAGAAGGGCGCATCAGCAACCTCGAGGACCGCACAAGGCCTGCCAAGACCATGGTAAATCACAACAACAACCCGGTTGAAGGGTTCGCGAGTTCACAAAAACACATTCCAGGCCCGGCGTAAAGGAAAATGAAAAATATCATTTTACATGCACGAGGGGCTCCCCCTCCAAAATGCTCTCATGCTCTGCGGGGTTGTTCCCAAGTCTCTGCATGCAGGTTCAAGCGAAGGAACGTGGGTTCAGTTGGACATCTTGCTCACAACGTCGTCTTAGTCGCTCTCGTGCGCGCTGCTGCGCCGTCGCTGGAGTCGTCTTCGCCGTCGTCGACCGCACAGTCTTCATCCGCCGTAATCACCACTGCGTCATACTCAGTGGCAAATGCCCTGACTAGGGCATCCACGTGATTATCCACCCAGTGCGCCAGGTTGTCACGAATAACCCCGGGCACTGGGGCAATGGCGGCATCAAAGTCAAAAAGGGGGTCGCGGTCCTGGAGGTGGCTGAAGACACGGGAGAACGTGCGCCCAAGGAGGCCTCGGCTGCTCTCTTCAACAAGCTCGTGAGCCCTTGCGGCCTGGTCCTCCAGGCGCATCACAATCTCGGTGAAGAAGCAGAGATGACTGGCGTAGTCCTCCACGCGGGGATGAGGGACGTTCTCCTCGCAGATAGAGCCCAATGTCCGGTTGGCCCTCACTCTGAGGTCCTGGAGCATGGGGGCGTGCTCGCGCTGTAGCGTCTGTCGGCGGCACGCCTCCTCCCTGTTCTGCTGCGCTAGGGATGCCACACCGTCGATCTGCTACTGGAGCGAGAGCAGATCCACACGAGCCTCGGCCAGATCGGCCTGGGCGGAGGACAGGGCCTCCGAAACGGCCTTCTCGTGCCGTTCTGCCTCGTCCAACCTCGCCCTGAGGGCGGCGGTCCTGCCGTCAGCTCCGGCCTCGGAGAGCTTCGACTTCAGATCATACTTGTTGGCAAGGTCCGCACGAGCTTCCGCTACTCTCCGATCAACCTCCTCCTGGATCTTGGCTTCGCGCGCAGTGGCGGCATCTCTGGCCATGGACACCTGGTGCTCCCTCGTTTCTAGCCGCTCGATCTCGAGGCTGCTCTTCGAGGCTTCCAGCGCCAACGCTTCCTCATGCTTCAGGATCTCCTTCTCTTTGAGGGGCGCTCCCCTCATCGACGCCAAGGTGGCCCGGCGCGCCTTGATCTGCTCCTCCAGGGCGGTCCTCAAGGCCTGGAGCTCGCGCTCCTGCTTCTCGTCATTCTCTCGATGGTGGTCGGCCTCCTTCACTTCTTCAAGGGCCGAGCGCTAGCCTCGAGAGAGGCCGCGAGTTCCGCTGCGGCCTTTGCCTTGTCGCGCCCGTGCTGAAGCTGCCCAAGGTTGATGGCGACCTTCAATTGGTGCCACTCATGAGCCAGGGCGGAGGTCCCCTGTCTCGAGTCGAGCGTCAACCGCCGCGAGCTCCCCTCCAAGGAGGCTTAGCACGCTCATCGCCTCCTACAAGAGCTCATGGCGTACGACGCGACGACCACGCGGCTGCAGTGCGCGGCCAAGTCCATCCTCCGCGTCGGAGGTCGCAGGGGAAGTTCGAGCTGGCCTGCTTATCCTTGGCAAGGAGAACGAGGCCGCCGCCTTCTCCGCCACCTCGTGGGCCTCGGCAAAGGTGCTAGATGATGCGGCCTCACCACCTTAAGATGGGGCCGGTGCTGGGGACGCCCAGCTGCCAGCGATGACCAACGGAGGAGTGCTTGGCACGCTGGCTGCGCCCCAGGCCGGAGCGCGAAGAAGTGACGCCAAGAAGGACGGGTCAAGGCCCCAGGTTGACGCGTCCGCCTCCGAGGCGGGCCCCGGGTCCGACGCAGTGGTCCAGCAAGCAGAGCTCAAGGTCAATGATGAGCCGGTGGCCGGTGAGGGCCGCACCTCAAGAGATTTCACCGTTCCAGCCGAGGGAAACCTGAAGATCGTTGGTCAGAAAAGGATGCAGCACTCAAGAAATCACGCATATGAGGTACTTACTCGTCTTTGGCAATGTATTTCCTCTGCTTCAGCGGCCGGTGCGTGCCTCCATTGCAGCTTGGAGAAACCTTCCTCTTGCGGACTGCCCCAAAATTCACGCGAAGTTGACCAAAGCCCTGGGTGTGGCCACCGCCGCCTTGGGCAGTTGGCGGGGTTCCTGAGGGGGCGGCCTCGGGAGCGCCCGCCTGCGTCGGCCCCACGACCGCCACCTCAGGACGACTTGCCCGAGCCTCGGGAGCCTTCACCCCAGGGGCCCCAGACCGCATCGACCATCCTGCTGCCGCTTCGGGAAGGCTCGCCCAAGCCTCAGGAGCCGCAGCCTCAGGGACCTCGATTGGCGTCGCTTCCACGGTGGCCACTTTGCTAGCGCTCGACGGTGCTCGGCCTCTGCACCAGCTTCTGGGGCGAGCGCTAAGGTGACGGCAGGCAGGGGGGACACGAAGACGGGGCTTTCGCGCAGCCCCACAAGACCAACTGGGCGCAGCCCCCATTCATCCAAGGGAGGCATCTACTTCACGAACTCCACCTTGTTCGAGCAGCAGTACAGAAGGCAGCCTTCCTCTGGCAGATTAGCTGGCGTTGGGTCGCCTATCAGGAGCTCCAGCACTGTGTGCTACGCCTTGGGAGGAAGAGTAGGCACATGGAGCCTCATGGGGTCCCCGTAGCCGGAGAAGGCCCACATCGGTCGGGAGTGGTGCTGGAGTGGAGCAATGCGACATCAGATGAACTCCTTCACCACCATAGGCGCCGTCACCCCAAGGTCCTTCAGCTTGGCTAGCCGACACCAGACATGGGTGAGCCGTCGGTCGGCAAGCTTTGCGTGTCCCCAGCCGGAGCTTGGGGCGGCTGGAATGCGCGGGAGCAGTAGCAGGGGGCTGAGCACGCCAGCATCCTCAAATACCCACCGCTTCTGGAAACCATCCACGACCGGCGAGAGCTCGAAGTCAATCCCCTAGCCGGCCGTCGCTACAACGGCCTGGAGGGATACACACCCCGAGCGCTAGAGAGCGTCCGTCAGATGCAGCGAGAAAAAGTGGCGAAGCAACGCCACAGAAGGAGCAATGCCCACCATGGCTTCGCAGACGAAGGCGAAGACCACAAGGAGGATGATGGATTGGGGGTCGAGGTGCAGCACATTGATCTGATAATGCAAAAGCACAGCGTTGAAGAAATCGGAGAAGGGGGGAATCAAGCCAGCCCAGAGGCGTGAAGATGGATGTGGATCTCAGTGGCCGTCCTATCAATTGTGGCACGGGAAGCAGGCCAAGCCTTCGTCGCCCCCACTCATTGGAATTGGCAACAAGCATTGGGCAAACCTTGTCCATCGCCTCCTGGTTGAGCACCATCGACCGCTCGATGGCGGGCTCGAAGAACGGCGGCACGGGGGCTGAGGTACGGGACTTCTTCTTCCCCTTCTTCTTCCGGCTTGGTGCCATTTCGGTGGGGAGGCTTGGTGTCGGATTGGACCCGGGGGAAGGATCCACTGTTTTCCAGAAGATGGGAGAACTGCAAAATGCGCTGCCAGTAATGGGAGCGGAGCTATGTAGACAACGGTGGCCGCCTAGCCAGGCGGAAGTCAAGGCTGCGTGGGGAAGTGGAGGCGCCCACGTACCATCCGTCGCCACGCGTCTGTCAAGGCCGCAGGCGGTTGGGGCCCGCGGTGCTCCGCACTTGCCCCTTGGCTTCACCTCGAAGCCAAGTCCAAGCGCGCCTTGGGCCCGGGGGCTACTGTCGGTGTCCTGGGAATGGGGGTACCCAGACCTGCCTGCCTGCGGCTCGCGACGTGCCTCCACCAACGGCCTGGCACGGCCCATCTTCGGTGACAACCACTCAAGACCCTCGCGAGGGGCCAGGCCTCGCGAGGCACACAACGCCAAGACCTCCTTAGGGGAAGCCTCACTAGGCTGGCTCCCGAGGAGCAGAGATATCTAATCAAGCGGCACCTCACGAGGTTCACATGACGTGAGCCATGACGACCAAGGCCAGGCGGGCGCCAGTGGGCGCAGTGTGCCAGTTTCCTCTTTGGTGCTAAAGAGGCAAGCGCAGGCGAGGAGTCCCGAGGCATCACGCAAGTGTTGCCATATCAGTGCAACGAGACCAAGACCAGCAGGACGGAGGTCACCGCGGAGCCCACGACAGCGTCACCACCAGAGCCTTTGGCAGGCGAAGACCATGTTTTGCCAGGATAGCTTGTACTAGTTGTCCCCCTTAAAACTTGGCCGTTGTGGGTTCCCTTCCCGCCTAATATTTGGGAAGAGGACCCGGGCCTCTATAAATAGGACTAGCCATCACCATAGAGAGGGGATGGATCATTCAGACCACCCACACACTCACCAGCTCACCAAGCTCAAGAACACCTCTCCTCGGGAGGCTGTTCATACCATGTACTTGTTCATCCTCAGCCTACGAGGCAATCCACCAGCACCACACTGGAGTAGGGTATTACACCACAATAGTGGCCCGAACCAGTATAAACCCTTGTGTATCGTGTTCTTTGGGTTCGTGGAGCTAGGCCTTCAGATCGTTCTGTGAGCGAGCTAGGAAGAGAGTGTTCTTCGTGCGCACCCCAGAGTTCAAACCTCAAGGGTTCGCCGGAAACCACGATCCGACACAATGGTATTGATGTCCTCATCAAAAGGTGGATTCATCGTCTTGGCATGTGTTGCGGTGTAGATCATGGTGAGATTCCCGACCATAGTTCGAGCGTGTGTGTACACACATGAATCCCTCCACCGGTTTGAAGCGAGGGAGACTATGCGTCGTGAACCTTTATGTATGGCGTTTCTGGATTGCGAAGCAGGTGCCAAATAGAAGTTGTGCATTGGTATTCAAACATCACACAACACCTCTTTCGCCACACATACAGGCGGTGGTTGTCAGTGCAAAAAAACACCGGGTCCGTTGCCTAGACTATGCACAGGCACGGGAACAAGATTACAGCACCAAGGTCAGAATGGAGCACAAACAATCAGCTCTTCGAAGGACCAACATGCAGCACAAGAAGGCCAAGTCATGCTAGAGGAGCAAGACACTACTAAGGAAGAAACCTCCCTTGCCAGGTAGGCGAGCCTGGCAAGGACAGGATGACCCCTGGAAGCGAGCCTCTGGATCGTCCCGGCAGGCCTGCCAGGACTCGCGAAGGTAGAACCACCTCACCACACCACCTCACCACGACGCACGTCATTGATCGGTGCAGTGTCAAGCTCCAAAGTGACTAACTGGCTGCTATTCGCCAAATGGCAGCCACTTCCTACAGAAAATGTCTCCAAATGACACCCGTCCTGTGACGTGTTCAGCGAGTAGGTGCGAAGCTGGCAAAACAACCTGGCAAAGCTTGCCGGGCAAGCTATGATGTGACATTGAGCGGCGCATTTAATGCGCTCTGCGAGCCTGCAGAGATAGGTATGATAGCACTGTTTGCTATCTAATCAGTGCATAATGACTGATTTGCCATTGTGGTGACCCCTTTGTTTATAAAAGGAGGTCCAAGGCAACCGTAGAAGGGGTTGGCCACTTGGTTAGCGAATCCACTCCCTCACATTTTCATACGCGCGTAGCCGTTTTGCCCTGAGGCGAACCTGCCGGGCAAGCATGCTACGCCCATCACCATTTTCCACCTTCAATCCACCAAAGCAGGAGTAGGGTTTTACGCCTCACGGCGGCCCGAACCTGGGTAAAAATTGCCTGTGTGATCATTGTCGTGCTATCCCACGCTCCACTGCTCTTTGCGCAATGTGTCATCGCCCCGCCGAACCAGCAAGGGACTCTTGGTCCCATAGGTGGTCGTGGTTTCCCGCGACAGTTGTTGTCCTAGGACACTCGTGCAGTTATCAGCGATGCTCCCATCTGTGGGCCCGCGAGGTCCATAACTTTAACCTATACAACGAGAGAGGTTAATTTTTCCGAGGAGGATTCTTTTTGGTTTGTTTTACGGTAGGAGTATATAGTACGCGTCGAAGATCAACATATATACCACGCGTCGTGAACGTCTCTCCATGTGGGTACTTTACGGTTTCTGAGGCAGTGGCACATTGTCAAAGTTGTGCATTGATTATTGGGCATTCAAACATCATACACCACCTCCATACATATGTTTGGGCCACATGCAAGCAGTCCTTATCCTCTGGCACTCACTCACGTGCTTATTGGCCATGCTTTCCATCTGTGGGCCCACTTAGTCCATCACTTTGACTGACAACGCGAGAGGTTAATTTAACCTAGGAGGCTATTAATTTTTGGCATGTCTTACGGTCATGCTGAGATTACATAGTATAGTCTAGTCGCATGTGTACGCATGAATCCCTCCCACGGGACCGAAATGGGAGGGAGGGGACCAGCACACGACGCGTCGTAAACTTTGCTCCGTGTTGGGACTTTATGGTTTCTGAGGCAGGTGCCACATCAATGTTGTGCATTGGGTACTCAAACATCACACAAAACCTCCATACATATGTTTGGGACACATGTAGGCGGTGGTTGTCTTCAGGCAGTGTCCCTCGTGTGGTTATCGGCGGCAAGCCCATTCCCGAGCCCGCATGGTCGTCCATCACTTCGACCGACAATGAGAGAGGGTACCAAGGTGGATTTCTTATTGGTTCATTTTACGGTATAGGTAGGTCAGGGTGAGATTCAATACCATAGTTTGATCGCACGCTTACACATGCATGAATCCCTCTCTCATCAGCCCGAAGTAGGGGGCGACATACTATGCATCGTCAACCCTCGCTACGTGCATGGAGTTCTGGTTCGAAATCTGCATGGTGCATACCACATTAAAGTTGTGCACTGGTTATTCAAACACCAGACAACACTTCCATACATATGTTTAGGCCACATGTATGTGGTGGTTGTCTTCGGAAACTCCCTCGCGCAGTTATCAGTGGCAACCCATTCGTGGGCCTACATGGACATCCATCACTTCGACCGACAACAAGAGAGGTTACCAACACTACAAATAAAAGACACATTCATGACATTTTGGCCTGAAAGAATTTTTTTCCTGTCCTGCTTATGACACTTCTATGACGGTAATTGTGACAAAACCTGGTATCATCATAGATGTGGTGGGCTCCTACTTCTATGACAAAAAATCATGACAGAAAAATAGGTTTTTCATCTTGGGTGGGCCGGACACGCACCTGCATCACATTGTTTGGGCCGTCCATGACGGAAAAAATCGTGGTAGAAGCGAGGGCGAGGAAAAATATGGGGAGTTCCCGGTTACGGTGGGTGGTCGGGGCCAAGGGATGCACGGAGGTTTGTGCATTTCTCTCATATGTGTACACGCGTGTGTGTGCGAGGCGTTGGGCTCTAACTAAACCCGAGCGACGCGTTCCCTTACTGAACCCGGGTGATTGCACTTGCTACGTTACCAAACCCGAGTGATTCCTTCGCTACTGCTCCTAACTGAACCCGAGCCATCAATCGATCGATCACTGCAGCTGCTGCTTACTGAAGCCGATCGAGCCTGCTGTCTCTTGATGAATAGTGAATGTGAGGGTTGGTTGAATGAGTTGAGACGTACGTGGTTGGGGTTGGCTGAACAGTTCCTGGTGGGGATTGGATGAACAGGAGCCCGTGGTAGTAGGCCGTTCCCGCTGGATAAACATGACACCGAGAGGAGGCCGCCACAGCCGAGCCGGTTGGGGGTGGATGAACACGACCCCGTGGAGGGCTGGTTGAATAGGACCCCGTGGAGAGCTGGATGAACAGTAGCCTATGGCTGAACAGTAGCCGGTGGAGGCAGAAGGAAGACGCAGTGGATGAACAATGCAACTAGAGGCTGAAGGAAGTCGACGGTGGGTGAACAGTAGCCCGTGGAATCCTGTTTTGCAGTATGCCATACCCCTCCCGATGAACAGGACCCCCGTTTCGACCGTATCGCTCCAATACAAGTCCCTTTCCTTCGTTTTGCGGTACGCCAGACCCGTCCTGATGAACAGGATGTCGTTTCGACCATAGCCGGTCGAACACAAGGCCGTTTCCTCCGTACTACGGTCTGCCTGTCCCCGTTTCGGCTGTTCCGTCCAAGCTGGTTTGCTTGCGTTGAACAGGACGCATTCCGACCAAGTTTGTTGGCTCCCGATGAACAGGACGTTGTTTCTCCATTCTGACCCAGCCGGTTAGCTGCCTGGTGAATAAGACGATGTTGCTGCCGTCCGTTGCCTCTCCATGCGCATGAGCCCTGGTCGTACGTATGCGCGAGTAGGTGTTCGAGACCGCACCCGTATGTACGTATGTGTCTGTATTTTTGGCATGTGGCTGCACGTATGTGTACACTGAAAGTACAACTAATCCCCGGGTGGTTTTGGTAATTCATAACAACTATAGCTCATTGAACTAATATCCATTCAAGTTGAACATTTAAGAAAGTTCAATGATTGGAATGACATGGTCTAGAGATGTGGACCCCTCAAAATGCTAAGGACACATATTGGCAAAAGCTCAAGACTCTTCATTTATATTTTAGTGATCGAAGATCACATTGAGTCCATAGGAAAGCCAATACTATTAAAAGGGGATGAGGTGTTGCTTAATGGTCTAGTTGCTCAAAGTGTTTAGTGATATTGCTCCAAAACCCTCAACCACTTTCTCAATTCCAAATATGTCCAAAACTCAAAGTCAAACTCGGCCCCACCGAAACATTCTATTCGGCGCCACCGAGTTCATTTGACTTAGCCACTGCCAGAAACCTTAACTTCTCAGTCACAGCGATACAGATCTCGGTTTCAGCGAGATGGCCTTGCAAACTCTCTATTACCTGTTGTAATTATTTCAGTCTCACCGAAATGTGCAATCGGTCCCACCAAGTTTGCTTGACTAACTATCTGTTTGCTCTTTGTTGAAATTGGTCTCACCGAGTTCAAGCAATCGACTTCACCGAGATGAGGTTTTGCTCTAACCCTAGCACATCGGTCCCACCGAGTTTTTCTAGTCGATCCCACCGAGATTCCTAACGTTCACATTTTGAACTAAATCGGTCTCATCGAGTTCTTCTATTCGGTCTGACTGAGTTGGGTCAAATGTGTGTAACGGTTGGATTTTGTGTGGAGGCTATATATACCCCTCCACCCCTTTCTCCATTTGAGAGAGATCCATCCGAACGTGCCTACACTTCTAGCCTACATTTTCTAAGAGAGAACCACCTAATCATGTGTTGAGATCAAGATATTCCAATCAAACCACAAGAATCTTGATTTCTAGCCTTCCCCAAGTTGCTTTCCTCTCAAATCATCTTTCCACCATATCCAAATTTGTGAGAGAGAGAGTTGAGTGTTGGGGAGACTATCATTTGGAGCACAAGGGCAAGGACTTCATCATCAACACAACATCTATTACCTTTTGGAGAGTGGTGTCTCCTAGATTGGTTAAGTGTCGCTTGGGAGCCTCCGACAAGATTGTGGAGTTGAACCAAGAAGTTTGTAAGGGCAAGGAGATCGCCTACTTCGTGAAGATCTACCCTAGTGAAGCAAGTCCTTCGTGGGCGATGTCCATGGTGGTATAGACAAGGTTGCTTCTTCGTGGAACCTTCATGGGTGGAGCCCTCCGTGGACTCGCGCAACCGTTACCCTTCGTGGGTTGAAGTCTCCATCAACGTGGATGTACCATAGCACCACCTATCAGAACCACGCCAAAAATCTCCGTGTCATCATTGCGTTTGCACTCTCCAAACCCTTCCCTTTACCTTCATATGCAATGTTTTACTATCCACTTCTACACTCTTATAATTGCATGTGTAGGTTGATTGCTTGACTTGTGCCAATTGCTAAAATCTGCCCACAACTAAAATTGGGAAAAGGTTAGATTTTTATTTGGTCAAGTAGTCTAATCACCCCACCGCTAGACCTACTTTCGATCCTACGTACACGGTTTATAAGGGACTGCCTGAACTACTACGTCGGGGGCTCTACTACTACATGTGCCGCTGCTTGCTCGGCCACAGTTCATAGTTGCAGAAAGCCCGATCGACCAGTATGTACATACACGTTCGCAGCCAGAATGACAACACTACGTACGCTTCGACCAGGTGGGTCCCAGCTATCAGGGAGGATAAGGAGGCACTTCCTTGCGTGCAAAGTTATTAATGGTGGGTCCAAGCTGTCAGGGGGAGGATTCATTTTTTCGCGCCTAATATGGAGGCACTTCCTTGCGTCCGAAGATAGAGCTTGTGGGTCGAATCTGTCAAGGGGGGGAACATTTTTTTTGCAAAATACATCTAAGCCAAAATACAAAGACCCTTCCGGTAGGTCCCTGCTTTCAGGTGGAGGAATCATTATTTTGCATGTAATAAGGAGGCACTCCCTTGCCGCGGACATGGACCCAGCTATCGGCCTCTCCACGTACAGTCCTTTTCTGATGTAAGTCGTTCCTTGACCACACCGTGCCAAGAGCACGAAGGCGGTGGACGACGGCGAGGGCTAGGAAGGGAATGACCCGGAGGTGGTGAAGACTCGGCAGTTGTTTCCCACGCGGAGGGGCGTACGAGGGTTTACTGGTTGGGCTACAGTGTGAGGATGCCGTCGCCGGAGAATAACAGGAGGTCTGGGTGAGTACAGGGATGGCCAGGCCAGCGATGGGGGTATGATGGGGCAGAGAGGCCTACGCGGCAGCAGAGCTGGCCAGGGGAGGCTGGAGCAGGCGGCACGACTGACACTGGTTTTGACGGCTGGAGCAAGAAGACCGTAGGTTGAAGAAGCACTACGGTCGTTGGATGGACATCGTATGGTCACTGGAGCTAGAATCGTCCATATTGACTAAGTTGACAAAGCCCTCCGTTCGCGTCAACTTAGTAGGCCCATAAGTCAGCCTCCAACTATGGTGGGTCCCAGCTAGTAGGGGGAGAATACATGTTTTTGTGCGTAATATGGAGGCACTTCCTTGCATGCGAAGATATAGCTGGTGGGTCCGAGCTGTCAGTGGGAGGAACATTTTTTCACGAAATACAGAGGCCCTTCCAGTGGATCCCCGCTGTCAGGTGGTGGAATCATTATTTTGCTCGTAAGAAGGAGGCACTTCCTTGAGTGTGGTCGTGGACCCAGTTATCAGCCTCTCCATATACAGTCCCCTTCCGATGGATGTCGTTCGTTGAGCAGATTAACCACGCCGCGCCGAGAGCACCAGGGCAGTGGATGACGATGAGGCCTAGGAAGGGAATGATACGGAGCCTGGGAAGACTCGGTAGTTGTTTCCCATGCATAGGGGAGTGCGAGGGTTTACTGGTTTGTCTGCCATCGCTGGAGAATAACAACCGGTGTGGCTGAGTAGAGGGATGGCCAGGCCAGCGATGGGAGTAGGGTGGGGCGGTGAGGCCTGCGCGGTAGCACAACCAACCAGCGAAGGAGGGAGCATGCTATCCCACCGGCGCTGGTTTGAGTGGATGGAGTAGGAAGAGCTGAGATTGAAGAAGCATGACGGCGGTTGGATGGACATCCAACAGTAACTGCTCTCGTGTGTTTGCTAAGTTGACAAGGCCTTGCTTGCGCGTGAATCTTTTTTTAGGAAAGCATACGTGTCAACCTAGTAGGAGCACAAGTCAGCCTCAAATATGTGGAAAACAGCATACAACCCATCTGCCATTATTGCTAATAAATGTACAACCCATTGGCTAATTCTTAAGGATTTTTTTATAGCTCGTATTCTTTTTGTTACCATTACAGCCCATATTCTGGCCACGGTTAAAAATTCAACCAAATTTTCATATTTCGGTCCGGTCCAAACCATTTTTAATAACGAAATTCCGAATCACGTTCAAACTAATTTAAAAAAAATTATATCAATTTAAAATCCAACATAATTTTCCCCACAAAAAACAATTAAATTCAAAATGTCGAAATCTTAAAAAAAGATATTTGAAACTAATTGTCGGTTTGCTGTGTTTATAAATTTACATCCCATTGCTTACTAATTCATTTTCTGGGCAAGCAAATACATCACTCTCATCTTGAAAGATTTGCAGCCAAGCACGGCTGATGATAGAAGCAAAGGTGTCCCGTGTTTATGAGATGGTGATTATTGTTTCGGAGGAGTAGACTTTGATGATCCGACTACGAACATGCGAGGACGTCGCGCCTTAGCAATCGCTAAACCAACTCCGAGAGTTTATTGATCACGCCGAAGCACGATCAACGTAACCGCGAAGGTCTATTTCCTACAAGCAAACAAAGAACAAGCAAGAAACTAAGTTTGCAATCTGGTATTGCGAATATAAGATGAAAGCTTTATGGATCAATGTGGGGTTCTGTGACGTCTTCGTCTGGTCGTTGAACACAAACGAAGTACGCGAAGTTGCAGCTATGGCGAACTTTTAATCTAAACAAAACCCAAAGTCTAAACGGCGCCCTAAGGGTTGTATATATGGAGGAAGAGGGCAGAATTTCGTGGCCCTTGAAAGACGGGTCCGAAACAAACCCTAACTCTTGTTTCCCCACACATACAGACTCTAAAAATAGCCTATACTCAAGTATTTCGAAATTACATGGGCCTAGACCAATAATAAGGCGACGCAACACCTATAATAGCCTCTGGACAGAATTTAGGAAGTGGCATGTTGCATATTTTGTCCAAGCCTTCATGCACTCATTATGTGGGCTTCAAAGTCCTGAAATCATCACTTGAAACTCCATTCTTATTTCCCTGGCGCATGCGATCATCTCCATGCTTGAACTTGCTCTAAGGTTCATGTGTCCAATTTAGGCGGCATCATATTCTCATGAACATTAGAATCGTTACCAAGAAACGAAAGTACCTGGTAATTCAATTGGCGTGCGCGAGCTCTAGTAATTGGTCCAGTATGTCTAGCAGCAGGGGCTGTGGGTGCAACAATGGTATTGATGTCCTCATCATCCTCCCCTTCTTGAAATGAAGTCGTCCTCGACGGAAGCTCATCTTCCTCCCCAAAGTAAGGCTTCAAATCTGCAATGTTAAAAGTGTGACTAACCCCAAAATCTGCAGGCAGCTCAAGTTTATATGCATTATCATTTATTTTCTCTAACACCTTAAAAGGACCATCAACACGTGGCATTATCTTTCATTTGTGCAAATCAGGAAATCTATCCTTACACAAATGTAACCAACCAAGATCTCCAGGTGCAAACACAACATGTTTTCTACCCTTATCTCCAGCAAGTTTATATTTAGCATTCATACGCTTAATGTTCTCCTTAGTTAAGTCATATATTTTTAAGACCAATTCAGTACATTGCTTAGCATCAAAATTAACCTTCTCCGAAGATGGAAGAGGAAACAAACCAATAGGTGCATGAGGTAGGAAACCATACACAATTTCAAAAGGGCACATCTTAGTAGTAGAATGCAACGAACGATTATAAGCAAATTCAATATGAGGCAAGCATTCTTCCCACATTTTCTTGTTATTCTTCAAAACAACCCTAAGTATAGTAGAAAAAGTTCTATTGGCTACTTGATGTAGGATGGAACCCTAGGGGCCGATCTTTCACGAAATGGAGGGGATCCTACGAAGAACACGAAGAACACGAGGGAAAATGAGACGAATCACTCAAATCAACAAGAAACGATCACACATGTGCAAGATCCATGAACACAAAGAGATATACACAATCCAAATCCAACAAAGGACAATACATATGGTAACTAGTTCATCTCTGTGAGGAGGCCTTGAGTCCGTGAGGGATCTTCCCGTGAGGGGTCTTGAATCCAAGAGTGAATCTTCTCCATAGAGGCCGTGGTTTCCCTCGATGGAGTAGAACCACAAGGATGAGCAAAGCTCTATCTCTAAATGAGCTAAACCTATGCTAACCCTAGCTAGGAGGAGGTGGGGGAGTATATATAGTCTAGGGCCACGAAGGGGTAAGTGGGAGAGAGTTTACATTGGCTCTTGGCCCGCGGGTGCGTAGGGGCTCCGGATGTCCGGGCTGGGGGCCGGATGTCCGGCAGCTCGCGAGGAGCCAGATATCCGAGCCTTTGGTCCGGGCTAGATTTGCCCATTCCTGTGTTGTCTGGATAGGCGGGGCCGGATGCCCGGGCGAAGGGGCTGGATGTCCGGGGATTCTGGAGGAGCCGGCCGGGGTAATGGCCGGACGTCTAGGTTGTGCTGGTCCTTTTCGGTGCTCTCTGGATAGCCGATGTCAGATTTCCAGTGTAGGGGGTCGGATGTCCAGCCAGGGCCGGATGTCTGGGACATGGCCCGATGTCCGGCTGCTATAGCAGCTGGCTCTTCTTCCTTCTCATTTCTTCGCTCCCGCGCAGACTTGGCCTTGGTCCTTGGGCTCTCCTTGGTCTCCTCGGGTGTACCTGAGTATGCACAAGGTCCACACTTCAGGTAGCATCCATGTATTACATGCGGAAACAAAAGATTCAGAAAGGAGCGAGTTCACCTTAGGTCCAATGGTGTATACTCGAGGTCTGATCGTATGGACACTTGGGGCTTGGGGACTAGTCGTAGTGTACATGGTGATGATCGTAGGATGCTCCGCATCATCTCCCTCGCTTGGGAAAGATCTGACCTCGGATCATGATCCTCATCACCATGGAAACGATTGTCGTGGATGGACTTGTAGTTGGACGGAGTTGAGGACATTGTGCAATCCAAGTACTCCAAGGTGACTCCAGAGTGGTATACATGCAAAAAGAGCAAACACAAACGACACTCGGAAACACAATGGTTAGTGCACACAAGGTGTCCATCAAATAAGAATGAGTTCGTCCGATAAGATTGTTCGTGACAAGGCACATGAAGCTTAGCAAGATGATATATAATGATATGTAAAGCATTCATGCGAGAAAATTCATTTGTCCTATGCACAAAGGTGTGGTGAATGAGATTAATGCGACCATTGTGCAAAATGATATCATAATGGGACGGTGTATTAAAAGCATGAACAAGGTAATTGGTGCTCAATGTGATTATGTTATCAAGCAATTGATGGGGGGATATGATCATGATGTATGAATATGTCATCAAGGAAGATCACAACAAATTTTCTAAGGAAATGCACAAGCTCATATATCATGGATGACATAGTAAGACAAGATGCAACAAGGCAATCATAATGTGAGTCAATCCATGCATAAGATGCAAATTTGTTATGGGTGGTGTTGTACCATAGCTCAACGTCGTGGTAGAAGTGGTGGTCCGGAGGTGCATCCAATACGTCCGAGCGCTTCTCAATGTGAAGGTCCATAGAGCCAATCTCCAATATTGCTCCTCCGTTCGTGAGATGTAACATGTAGACAAGAAGAAGGAGACAACAATGAAAGAATGACCCGTCCAATATGCGTATTTTAGGATGGCTCAAAGGGAAGGAGTTCACCTTTAGGAGTTTCTCCAGGATGTTGGAGTTGCACATCATATACGCCTTCACATAACCAATATGTTCCATGATAGCACCTCCTGGTGAATCCCTCAAAATGAAAGAACATGACAAACACTAGGAAAAACAAATGAGGTTAGCGGAAATGCAAAACCTAGCATGGGTGTGGTGAGATACCCAACAAGTGTTTTCATCATTCTTATCATAAGAAAGGCCAAGATGTGACATGGTTTGAAAGCATACGATGCGACTACAACCAAAGGCATTAGGCTCAAGTAAACGAGCATGCTTCACAAGTAATATGTCCAAGTCTCCATGATAAATAAGCATAGCAAGTTGGCACTCAATACAAGGTGATATGAGATGCAACTAATGGAGACAAGAGACAATGATCAAGACAAATCAAGTGAGAGGCATGAACATATATGATGTCAACCCAATGAAACAAGCAAGAATGGATCATGGGTGATGCAACCAAGCAAGTAATCATAGTGATCAAGTCGAGCAAGCTAGTAGTGCGAAGATGCAACATACTAGATGTATTTATGGCAATCATGTCATGTGTGCAAATAGTGGTCATATATAATGCACATGACATATCACAAGCATGAAAACAAGATATGAGTAATGTATCATCATTGTATTGGCAAGAAGTCTTATGCAAATAGCAATGTAACATCATGACTCTCCCAACACAAGAAGCAACAATAGAATGGAGCATGTATATTACATGGCAATAGCAACACGGATCTCCACCAAGCATGCAAATACATATAGAAGTATTATAATGGTGAATCATGGGTAGATGCAAGCAAGGGTCACAATTGCATGGTAAAGGCATAGATGCAAGTATAACATGCAAAGTGAACATGGTAAAATGAGCATAAGGTGACATGTGATATATAGCCCATAGCCATGTGAGAGCCAAGTAAAAGAGATGCGTAGTCCTTGCGCAAAGGGAACGGTGGTAAGGATAATCCATGGGATCCCAAGTCATCGTTTCTCTCAAGAGCTCGTTTCATCAACTCTTGGGATTGAGAGGTTGACGAGTATACGTGAGTACCAACACAAAACAAAGACCAAGGGAAATTTGTGTGTGCGTGGTATATGTACACATCATCCATTATGATGCGCACGTGCTTGTGTTGGTTAGCACAAAATCTCCAATGCTCAAATAAATGAGATGCGTGATATAGAAACATGTCATCCATCATGAGAGGTTTGTTATTATGTATAGCATAATTGAGACTAAAATTGTGTAATGCATCATGAGAAATATCTAGAGCATTGTTATTCATGGAATGCATATGGTGCACGCAATTATGGGAATCATGCAAAGTATGGAATCCATCAAAATTACCAAATACGTATGAGGAAACTATTGGGGTCTCCTCATGATCATTAGTGGAAACATCACATGGAGAATATTGACAACATCCAAAACAATGCATATCTGAAGCAATGTGTTCATGGCATGGCATAGTAGATGAATTGCGAAAATCATGTAAAGGAAGCTTAGAAATATCACCGCAAGAAAAACACATACCAATAACCATGATCTTGTCATATATGCCATAAGTGCAAATAGGATTTATTTTAATGGGGCATGCATAGTTACTATGTTGATTTTGAAATTTTGCAATATGAGAGATCTCACTCATAGCATATGACAAGTTTAATGGATTGTCAAACATGAAGTGACCAATAGAATTTTCACATGATACCCTATGCAGCATAGCATCACAACTAGGCTATTCAACATGCTCATCATCATATTCATCATAAATGGGTGGCATATCAAAATAAGACATAGTATGCGATGAATCCATAAGGTGTTCAACATCATGCAAGCAATCATTTGCAAGATAGTCCACTAGTGGGACAAGAGAAGCACCGTCACCTATGTTACCTTTGGAACATCGCTCATGTGTTGTAGGTGAGGTGTCCAAGACCAAGTCGTGGTCATCTTCATCTTGATAGAACCATGTGGGGGTGCATCATCGTCCACCATGGCCATCGTCGTATCCATTGGAGGTATGGACTCGTCGAGGATAGGCATGTCATCATGTAGGAGACCTAGCACCAAAGAAGAAAACACACTTGGAGTAGAGGGTAAGTCGTTAGAAATCATAGTGGCCGCACGTGCCATCTCAACTACCTCACTCACTAAGTGTTGTGGCGCACTCACTCCCTCTTGGATGCTCACACTAGTATGGTTGGTGGAGTCACTCAAATGGCTCTCAACCTCACATAGGATGTGTGGCATGCTCTCATGTGTGGGGCTAGTGGTGGTCACACTCATCCTCTCATAGGAAATGCACTCAATGTCACATATGGTGGAGTCACTCATCTCACTCATGGTGGGGTGGCTCTCCTCACATGGAAATTGGGGCATCTCATCATATGTGGGTGTCAGAGAGATGTAGGTGCAAATGTCTCCATGCTCAACTCCTATCGCCGCCATGGTTGAAGGGATAGTCCCATGCTCAACCTCCACATCCGTAACGCCTCCAAAGATGAATGTTGTAGGATGTGGCAAGTCATTGCTCTCCTCCGAGACCAAAGATAGGGTCTCATGTGCGGTCTCGTAGCTTGACTCGGAGTAGGAGACATATTGGGCGTTGTCTTCGTGTTGTTGAAGAGGTTTGTGCTCGCTGCCGTGGTCGAAGGGGATGGCCCTTGCTCTACCGTCTTGTCGCCGTCTTGTATGAGGCCCATATTATGTGGCACCTCATAGCTCGTTGCCATGACCTAAGGGAATTTCCAGTGCTCAGCCATCTTCCTTGAGGGGATTCTGAAGATGGAAGTGTCGCCCTCGCTTGTAGTCGTTTACCTTGGTGTGGAATATGTCGATGTAGGCGAACTCATGGAAAGTAGGAGAAGATGTCGTTCGTCCAAAGGCGAAGATGCCTTGATGACACTTGGCAAAGATGCCGAAGTGGTGGTGGTGGTAGCCGTAGCTTCCTCTTGGTGGTGCTTGTCTCGTGGTCTTCTTTTGTGCTCATGAAGGTTTGCCGTAACTTGATGTAGAGCTTGTTAGGACTTGTAAGTTTGCGCATCCAGAGCATCTTCATGATGATGGTGTCATTGTCGTTCTTGAGGTCGAAGTAGATGTCGTTAGTCGTTGTCGTGCACATGATGCTTGGAGGTGACTTGCCCTTCATGACGATGTGGATCACGAATGTGATGGTGGTCGCCATGGAGATGTGGACGTGGAAAAATTGTGCTTGCATCGCGTGGGCACTCCGAAGATGATCGACTTGCTCGTCGCGGCCTTGAGGATGATGAAGGGGAAGAAGGGTTGATCAACAAGGTCGGAATCTCTTCCATGCTTGCATCTTTCTCCTACATTTGTGTGGAGAGCTTGTGGTCGAGGTAGTCTCTTGTACGTAACTTGGAGTGTCGTATGTCGATGGCGAGGTTCTCTGTGCGCTCTCGCAATCTTGATTGTGCACCATGCATTTGTCGTTGTAGATCGAAGATGGATGTTTTGGTGATGTAGTTGTTCGCGTCGTCGTTGTTGTCAAAGACCGGGGATGAAATGCCTTGCTTATCCATCACTAGACTCGAGCAAATGTGAGTGGGAGAAAGATAAGAACTAGACCAAATGTACCTTATCCAGTTTTGAAGATGGATCAATGATCACTCAATAATGTAACAAGGAAATAGCACGATTGCTACCGGTTCTCGTCAATTCTCACACCAACACAACTAAAGCTTATGGAGTAGCTTGGTGAGGACAGTAGCACAAAAATTTGATGCAAAATGTTAGCAAGAGTCAATAGCAATGAAAGGCACATGGAAACACACTTATGAATAGATAAATGTGGTTGTGCAACCAAGGATTGAGCGGAAAATGTGGAATCCACGGAAAATGCTCTTGTCGCACAACACTAGAGAGACGCTAGCTGATTGCTCAATAGGTGGATACGAACTTGTGCACTACCTATATGAGACAAAATGTAGTGACTTCCTATCACAAGTATGTTATGTATGTATGATGTTCCCGGTGATATGATCCAAGATGATCGAGTATGAAAATCTTATATGCAATTTGGTATGATGATATGGCACTTGCGTACAAGCTCTTTATTAATTCTTTTTCTTTGCTTAAAAGCTTTTTCTTTTTTCTCTCTCTCTTTTGATATGGCCACAATGTGAAATGCACAAACCAAGATAGCAATTGTGTATATGCGGGAACAAACTTGTGACACAAGAGATGATATGATGATACCAATATGATATGGTATGTATGCAATGGAAGGGCAGATTGATGATCACTAATGTGCACAAGTAACGTTGCCAGCAATACTCAATGGCTAGTCTCGACAGGCAAGTGACACAAAATGGGCTAGGGATTATCAATCCAATGGCAAGAATGTACAATGATGGGATACCATGATACCAATATGATATAGAGGTTATCATCTTGCTTATGGTTAGGGTGTCAAAATGGTGAAGGTGGTCGATGTCGAATGCTTGTCGAAGTTGAGCGGCGGTGCTGTCGATATCGAACCGTTCCTAGATAGCCGTAACACCCTAGGAAATGGAAAAACCGCAAACTCCAAAATCTCCAAAGGCAAATGTCAGATGGTGGTTGCGGAAGTATTGGTGGAAACCTGGTCAAAATGGGTTAAGGTGCAAGGGTATGACGGCTATACACGGTGTCGGGGTTGAAGGCACGGTCCCTAAGTATCCGAAACACCTTAGGAGACACAACTCGCAACACAAACTAAATTGCGTTAAGTTGGGGTGGCGGAAGTGTATGATGGGCAAGCCTATGCGGAAGTTATGGTGGTGGTTGATGAAGAAGAAACCGCCCCTAAGTATCCAAAACACCATAGGAGACTCGAATCAAAACTCAAACAACCTCAAACACTAAGGGGAACTATATGGGTTAGGTTGCGGAAGTCAGTGGTGGTAATGAGGAAGATATGGTGGAAGCCCTAGGCAAAGATGCCAAAGTTCCAAAAATTTGATGCAGCCAAATGGGGATGGTAGTATTTTTGTGGGATGGGGGTGTTAATAGCTTCAAAACAAGCTAAAGAACTTCTAAATCCGAGTCCGAATGAATTAGTTATGGTCAAAACGGTGAAACACGGGAGGCTGAATTCCCAGGGGCCGGAAATCCGGGACCTGATGTCCAGAACCTTGCGCGAAAATGCGCTCCAGGAACCGGATGTCCGGGGCCACGGTCCGGATATCCGGGCTCCAAATCCGAGGATCAACTCGAGGAAGTCGATTTTGGGGGCGGAAATTGATGTTTTTTGGGGCAAAATTGGGGAGATTTTGTGGATGGAGAGTGGGGAAAATTGGGGAGAAGCTAGATCTACTCAAGACACAATGAATCCATGGATTAAAATCAACGAAACATCATCAAACCAACAAGTCAAAAAAATTGGGGGCTATTTTTGGTGGGGATTTTCGAAATTTAGAACGAAATCAAGCAAAATAAGGCCAGAAAGTGGGGGTAGGGACTCCAAATTCGTGATCAACGTGGCTCATGATACCAAGATGATGTAGGGTGGAACCCTAGGGGCTGATCTTTCACGAAATAGAGGGGTTCCCACAAAGAACACAAAGAACACAAGGGGAAAACACGAGGGAAAACAAGAGGAATCACTCAAATCGGCGAGAAATGATCACACGTGTGCTAGATCCACGAACACAAAGAGATATACACAATCGAAATCCAACAAAGGACGATACAAGGGTAACTAGTTCATCTCCGTGAGGAGGCCTTGAGTCTGTGAGGGATCTTCCCATGAGGGGTCTTGAATCCAAGAGTGTATCTTCTCCGTAGAGGCCGCGGTCTCTCTCGATGGAGTAGAACCAGAAGGATGAGCAAAGCTCTATCTCTAAATGAGCTAAACCTATGCTAACCCTAGCTAGGAGGAGGTGGGCGAGTATATATAGTATAGCGCCACGAAGGGGTAAGTGGGAGAGAGTTTACATGGTCTCTCGGCCGGCAGCTGCGTAGGGGCGCCGGATGTCCGGGTTGGGGGCCGGATGTCCGGCGGCTCGCGAGGAGCCGGATGTCCAGGCCTTTGGCCAGATGTCTGGGCTAGCCTTGCCCGTTCCTGTGCTCTCTAGATAGGTGGGGCTGGATGTCCGAGGCTTCGGGAGGAGCCGGCTGTCCGGGGTGATGGCCGGATGTCCGGGCTGCGCTGGTCCTTTCCAGTGCTCTCTGGATAGCCGATGTCAGATTGCCGGGGCAGGGGGTCAGATGTCCGACTGTTGTAGCAGCTGGCTCTTCTTCCTTCTCCTTCCTTCGCTCCCTCGCACACTTGGCCTTGGTCCTTGGGCACTCCGATGTCAGATTTCCAGTGTAGGGGGTCGGATGTCCGGCCAGGGCCGGATGTCTGGGACATGGCCCGATGTCCGGCTGCTATAGCAGCTGGCTCTTCTTCCTTCTCCTTTCTTCGCTCCCGCGCAGACTTGGCCTTGGTCCTTGGGCTCTCCTTGGTCTCCTCGGGTGTACCTGAGTATGCACAAGGTCCGCGCTTGAGGTAGCATCCATGTCTTACATGCGAAAAGGGAAGATTCAGAAAGGAGCGAGTTCACCTTAGGTCCAATGGTGTATGCTTGAGGTCTCATCGTATGGACACTTGGGGCATGGGGAGTAGTTGTAGTGCACATGTGAATGATCATAGGATGCTCCGCATCACTACTTCAGTTTGTCCATCAGTTTGGGGGTGACAAGTAGTACTAAAAAGCAGTTTAGTCCCCAACTTAGCCCATAAACATCTCCAAAAGTGGCTAAGAAATTGTCATTGGAAACCACAACCACCTATGGGACCAAAAGTCCCTTGGTGGTTCGGCGGGGGGACGGCACGTTGCACAAAGAGTAGAAGAGCGTAGGGCAGCACGACAGAGTCACATGGGTAGTTTTACCAGGTTCGGGCCGCCGTGAGGCGTAAAACCCTACTCCTGCTTTGGTGGATTGATGGTGGAAAAATGGTGGTGGTCGCAGCACGTTTGTCCGGCAGGGTTGCCTCAGGGAGAAACGGCTACGTGCGTATGAAATGTGAGGGGGTGGATTAGCTAACACGGGGGCCAAGCCTTTCTAAGGTTTCCTCGGGCTTCCTTTTATAGACTAAGGGCTCACCGCAATGGCAAATTAGTCATTATGCATTGATATGATAGCAAATAGTGCTATCGTACCTAACTCTGCAGGCTGACAAAGCGCATTAAATGCGCCGCTCAACGTCACATCGTCGCTTGCCCGGCAAGCCTTGCCGGGCTGTTTTGCGAGCTTCGCGCCTGCTCGCTCGACACGTCGCAGGACGGGTGTGGTCTATAGGTATTTCCTGTAGAAAGAGGCTGACATGTGGCATATGGTTGCCACTTAGTCACTTTGCGGCTCGACACCGCATAGATCGACGACGTGTGTCGTGGTGAGGTGGCTCCGCCTTCGCGAGCCCCGGCAGGCTTTGCCGGGACGTCTTATAGGTTTTCTTCCAGGGGCGACCCCGTCCTCGCCAGGCTCGCCTGCCAGGAAAGGGAGAGGTCTTGGTTCTCTTGATCTGCACGTTGGTCCTTTGAAGATCTTGATCTCTTGCACTTTGGCCTGATCTTCGCGCTGTAATCTTACTCCCGTGCCTATGCACAGTCTGGGCAACGGACCCAGGGTTTGTTCACCGACAGAAGCCCCCGGGCCTGCCCCTAACGCGCTGCTGAGCATCGTCGGGGTAGGCCCTAATAAGTGCACAGGTAGGGGTGCGGAAGAGGTTGGCCCCTTGAGGTCTTCTTTGCTTCTTCATTAATCCTGAGCCCGGGCCAGTTTTCGGTTTTCTCACGTGTTCTGCGTAATGTTATGAGAAAATCTCATATCGTGGCCTGTGGATTGCCCATACCCCATGATCACGGGACAGAAACCACCACCCCACTTGTTCCCCGTGTTACGTGCACCCGCCACGTGTTCCTCATGCATTGGGATGGGTAGGTGGTGGATGCGGGGAGCAAGGGGGCGAGTGCCATGGCAGAAAACCAGGCGTTGATGGTTGGAGTAGAGGGTCGGCCTTGATTCCCAGAGCCACCGAAGGCGCAGGGAGGCCGTAATGGGGGAGCGGGGCGGCCTCTTCCTGTGTGAGAGGGCAGCCCCTTCCCTCGCCTTTTTATAAAAGGGGGCGGGAATGGTGCGTTTGCTCACACACCTTTCTTCTTCTTCCCCTTCCTTAATATTCCTTTGCTCGCCATGGTGAGGGGGCGAGGGCGCGGTGGCACCCTAGTGGTGGCGACGAGAGTTTCTACTGGACAGCATATCCCTCATGTCGTGGACTTAACACGGCAGATGCCCTAGCGAGAGGACTGAGGTGTGGAGCCATCGCAACTAGGTTAGCTTGAAGGGGTTAAACGGGCCAAAGGACACATAGAGTTTATCCTGGTTCGGCCCCTCTCAACGAGGTAAAGGCTTACTCCAGCTTTAGGTTGTATTGCTTCGGTTTCGATTACCTAATTCTTGATCTGTTGTTTATTGTCTTAACCCGCCACCGGGTCACCCCTTTATATACACAGGTTCATGCCTGGCGGCTTACAGAGTCGCGGCCGGCTCATACACAACGTGTCAGGCTCGGTGACTAACTAAGCTTGCCTTACAATACAAGTTAAACATATGGTGGTTCATCCTCTTGGGCCTTCAATAGGCTTGCTTCATGACCCGCCATCTTCATCTTTAAGTAGCCAGTGGTATGACCTGGCCCCTCCAGGGTGGGTCATACCCAATAGTTATATCCCCAACATTAGGCCCTAGGTTGATTTGAACTTGTTCACATCAATCTTCAGTGCTTGACTTAGCAAAATCTTCCATCGTCAACTTTTATGATCTTGCTACAACCCGACATGATGTCAGCCCACAGAATTGTGTTAACTCTCCATGACGTCATCTCGCATTAACTTTGCACGAAGCCCATAACAACTCAGTATATCTTTATCTTCAATGGTCCTCTCGAAAATCGAGGCATCCGTGCAGCCACATAATCATTTTTTTGGCCTCCTCGATTCCCACGCATGCCTTTTATCCATGTCCTTATAAACAGGGATGGGGGTCCTTATTTTCATTTTTCCACCCTGCCCCCTCGTCTTCTTCTTCCTCCTCGCGACGCCCTAGCAAGCCCGAACTCTGCCGCCGCCGTCTCCGTCCAGCGTCCTCAACTCTGGCCACTGCATCGACCTGATCGGACCAGAATACTGCGGCGCACCTCCGCTATTCAGCAGCCTCACTAAGTACTCTCTTCCTACATAACAGATTTGCATTAGGGTTTGCCCCAGTTCATCGGAGTTCCCCTCTGTTCTTCTCTAGATCGTGTAGTTGAATCTGAACATGATACTGAAGACGCACGGTAGTAGTTTTAGCATCATTTTTCCAATCGTAGTAGATCCTTTTTCTGCATAAGATCCGTCCAAACACATGAGTTCTTCCACTACCTTCACTTTAGGTCTAGAATTTATTTTATTTTCTGAAATGTTACAGATCCAAAATCGTAACATCAATCTGTGGAATCTGTTTATCCATTACTTAGCAAAAACTCACTTTCAGATATGTCACACTGTGACCATACGGGCAGCTTATATGGTAAACCATAACCTGCCATATAGCATTAGTCCCCTTACTAAGCCGCCAATAGATGTTCACAATCCATATGATCTGGCATTGTCTTCCTGCTTAGTAATGTCAATCTTTGTAACATTTACTCTTCTCACTAGCCAGCTTAATAGCATAGTCTTAAACTGGCAATTTTTCCTTCTAGGCCTTCACCCTCAAAATGACCAAGACTGTTACTTCATGCAACTGGGTTGTCTCCCAGGTTACCGAGGAAACTCTGAACGAATATGTTAACATGGGCGTATTAGCCAAAAAGATGTCATCCATTGGAGGGTCCCAGGCACAGAAGTCCCTACTGAGCCCAAGGAAGGCGAAGTGATTGTCTTTACTGATCATCTGCTCCGGGGTCCCCCCCCCCCCCCGTGGCTCAAAGTTTTTCCGTGATGTGTTGCACTTCTTCGAGCTACATCCCCAAGACATCGGGCCCAATTCCATCTCAAACATTGGTACCTTTCAAGTATTTTGTGAAGTATACCTTCAAAAGGAGCCGACTGTAGAGATGTTCAGGGAATTCTATTACCTAAACCGGCAGACCGAGTTTACAGATGGACCCAGCCTAGATTTAGGTGGTATTTCGATTCAGAGGCGGAAAGAAGCCACTTTCCCAGCCGCCAAGTTGCCCAGCCACCCCAAAGACTGGAACCAGACATGGTTTTACTGCCAAGATACCTCTGGAGAAGGGAAAAATCCTCTGTCGGGTTATCATGAAAACTGACTTAGCAACAGGCACCACCTCCCAGAACGGATCAGCACAGACGAGCGGGCCAAATATATGCCCGTCTTTTCAAAGATCAGAGCCTTAATGGCTAACAATTTGACTGGCATCGACCTAGTGTGATGCTGGGTCGCATGGAGAATTCTGCCCTTAAGCCGCCGCTCCGGCTTAATGTGCGAGTACACTGGAAATGTCAAAGACCCCCAGTGCCACAACCAAACAGAGCTAACTGATGATGATATTAATGACATGACCAAGTCTCTGCTGAACGAGAGCTTGGCAGACTGCAGCAAAACAGGGTTGAATCCTTTTTGTGTCCTTAACAGGCCACCAACTGTAAGATTTTAAACAATCTCCGATTTAATCATTTATTAACTTAAACTGTCCTCTTATACCCATTTGATTTTTGCAGGTCGATTCTCCTTTTTGGAATAAGAAGCTGCAGGATAACCTGGTCAAGAAGACCCGAACGAAGAATAAGGCTTAGAAAAAGCCTGCCAAGAAGAAGACCACCCCCTCTGAGTTATTTGACTTGGATGATGTTGAGTCGGAGGTAGAACTTGACTCCCTTGGCTCATGTTTTGTACATCTTATTGACAATGATCACTATCAGGATGACGTGGAAGGCAGCCACAAGGTGAAGAGGTAACTATCCTTTCCTCTGACTCAGAACCTCTGCCAAGACAGATAGTTCGTCAAGCGAGCCGGAAAGTAAGGTTTTCTCACCCTTTAGCTTAATTGGATCCCAACTTTATTTTGAAGAAGCAGCAGCATGAAGCCCGCCGCACGACCCGGAACAGTGGCGGTGGGGTTCTATCCTCCGGCTTACCCAACACACCGTCTCCTCGCAAGCGCCGTGCCGAGGTTTCACAGATTTCCGACTTAACTTTTCCCAAGGCGGGCCTTCTTCGACAATCTCTTAACCCGTCTGATTCAAACTATAAGGGAACCTCTCACTCTTCTTCTAGCGACTCAACTGGGACTCAGGTCCATCTTTTCAAGACTGTCCCTGGGTAAGATCATTAAGCTTGTTTGCTTCAACACTTAGTCAATTGATATATTAATCTCATCATGTGTTTTTCTTTCTGTGCCATGGCCAAACTATCAGGACCCCGATTCCAAGTCACATCAATCTAGCTGGTAACACCTCATATCACTTTGCGGCCTCACGCACGATATTCCCACGGGTGTCGCCTTACCAAGGCCCGGGACCGTTTGCGCCTTTTGGCTCACGTATATGATAGTGTCGCTAGCATCCATATGACAGAGAACCCGGGCCGACATGACTAGTCGTGAACCCAAAGTGGCACTAACTTACGGGGACAGGCATACATGAATCAACATCGAGCATGTCGGTCAGCAGCGTGCGAATCCGGGCTGTAGCACTAGGCTAACAGGACTCCGGTGAACCGGGCTGTAGCAGGCTAGGCAGGACTCCGGATGTCACCGCGTGACATTTCCCCGAAGGGACAGACACAGGAACGAAGTGAATCACATGCCGGCCAGTCAAGTGTTCCAGAGCAGTAGTGCTGGGCTAGCAGGACTCCGGTGAACCGGGCTGTAGCGGACTACTATGGCTCATGGAAGCACAGGACTACATTTCCCCATAAGAGAGGCTACCAAGGATAAACAACTAGGTTGTCGGATCCCACACATACCAAGCATTTCAATCATACACACAATATGCTCGATATGTGCAAATACAACATGGCATCACAACAAGACTCTACGACTCAGAGTACTTATTCATTAGCCTCCGAAGAGCGAGATATTACAAACAAGGGTCTCATGACCCAACATTCAGAGCATACAAGTCAAAGCACATGCGGAAGCTTAACATGTCTGAGTACAGACATCTACAAAAGAAAAAGGCTGCGAAGCCTGACTATCTACCAGATCCTGCCGAGGGCACAAGATCGTAGCTGAGGTAACAAGCTAAACGTCGAAGTCCACACGGAACTACTAGCAAGACTGACGTCTCTCTGCAAAACATAAAATGAGCAAACGTGAGTATAAATGTACCCAGCAAGACTTACATCAGAACTATCTACATATGCATCGGTATCAACAAAGGGGTGGTGGAGTTTAACTGCAGCAAGCCAGCTTTGACTCGGTGGCTATCCTGAACTACGACTGCAAGTAACTCTTTTGAGGTGGCACACACGAGTCCACAAATTCACCATATCAATACACCACTATGGATCCGCTCCCGTCTCCCTATGAGAACGCCATCCAAAGCACTCACGCTTATCTTGCGCATTTTAGAGTATCCACTTTCACTTGTCTATGAACTGTTATAGGCAACCCAGAAGTCCTTTACCGCGGACACGGCTATTCGAATAGATCATACTAACCCTGCAGGGGTGTACTTCGTCACGCACGCTCTCGCCACTTACCACCGTGTACACGTCGTGTACCTCAGCAACCTTCAAGCGGAAGCCTGGCGAGGGAGTCGGCCACGACCTGACTAACCACACAAGTCTCTCGTCCAGGTTTATCGCCTATTCGGGTTCCATCCGCAAGGAGATCCGGCCGGGGTGTCGCTCACGGCCCCAAACGATGTGTGCAGGGTTCCCAAGCCCACCTCGACGGATGGATCTATGCTTCGTACACCATGCCACGGTGCCTAGTCTGTCCCAAGCCCACCTGTACTGGGTGCCACTTGGTAGACTACTAACACTACCTACAAACACCAGAAACTAGTTGCAACTCCTGGACAGAGATCAGGTGGATTAGTAAGTCGAGAGAGCTTGGAGCGCCCGGAGCCCAATGTGTGGTAGTAACTGTTCATGGATCACAAACACAGAACTCAGTTCCTGAGGACGGTTTCAATGAGACAACCCACCATGTACTCCTACATGGCCTCTCACCGCTACCTTTACCAAATCGTGTTCACACCCTTAGCTCTCACACAGTAGGACATGTTCACCACTTTCAATTCATCCCCGACGAATCAGACCTGACACAACTCTAAGCAATAGCAGGCATGACAAACAAGCATGAATGAGTAGGCACATCAGGGCTCAAACAACTCCTACTCATGCTAGTGGGTTTCATCTATTTACTGTGGCAATGACAGGTCATGCAGAGGATAAAGGGGTTCAGCTACCGCAACAAGTAACAGATGAATCGTTGTTGTCCTAATGCAGTAAAAGATAGCAGGAGCGAGAGAGTAGGATTGTATCGGAATGAGCAAGGGGGTTTTGCTTGCCTGGCACTTCTGAAGATAGTATAGCTCTTCATCGGTGTCGTCGATCACATTTCCGGAACAACGTCTATTGAGAGGGAACAAACACCGGCAAACAAGAGGGAACATAATCAATGCGATGCAACAATATGATGCATGATCATGACATGGAAATATGTTGTTGATTGAGTTAATGCAACTAGCAACCAGATTAAATGAAGTTGGTTTGAACCAAAGGTTCAAATTCAAACTCCATATGTGGAAATTCAAATGCCATTTACATGATTTGTCCTAAACAGTAGCTATAAGTTGTTCTAACATGCCTGAAAATGGTACAGATGGATAGATTGGATTTTTCTGATCATTTTTCATATATAATTTATCATATTTGGAGTTACGGTTGGATTTCTATGAATTTTAGAAGTTTTAAGCATTTTCTGGAATTTCCTGGATTATTTTAAATCTAGAAAATCAATTACTGCATCAGCATGATGTCGTGGTGATGTCAGCAGGTCAAAGGCGCCAGCCCAGGTCAAGCCAGACGGCTGGGACCCGCATGTCATTAAGACAGTGTTAAACTAAGTTAATTAGGGCCTGGGCCCATATGTCAGTGAGTGTGGATTCAATTAGTGGCGCCATTAGCTGCTAATGACGCTGCCACATCGGCACGGCCGGAGTTAAGCCACCGGCGTGGTCAGCGACGATGAAACAGCTCGGGTTTCGCCCTCCGGCGACCAAATGCCGCGCGGATAGGCTCTGTGGGTTCCTAGCACTCGTGCGCATCCGTAGGAGGCGACGGGAGGATGCGGGGTGGTCAGAGCTCGCCGGAGCGGAGCTTGCGGCGGCGGCCAGAGTTCGACTAGATGCGGGCACGGCTGCAGCTTGCTTCCGAGCAAACGAAGCGCACATGAGGTAGCTACTGGCGGCAGGAGCTTGACCGGGTACTCAGCCGCGACGTTGGCCCATCGCAGCGACGACCGCGACAAACGCGGCGGCGGCGAGCTTCGGCCGCGGTGGCCAGGGGGCTAGAGGAGGGATTGGACGGCGGGGAGAGAGGGGTTGGGAGCAGGAGCTCACAGGGAGGCGGCGCAGTAGGTCAGTGGGCTCGGGGATGTCCTTGACGGTGTGAATCGACGACGAAGAGCTCGGGTGCCCGAGGTTGAAGATGAGGTTGGTGAGGCCGTTTCAGGGCTGCCGACGATGCGTGGCTCAGCGGAGAGCTTCAGTGTGAGGAGACGGAACTCGGGGATGCGGAGAGGGAGCGAGGGAGTGGCTGTGGCCGTGGTGGAGCTCGTCGGTGGCGGCGGCGCGGTTTGGTGAGGTGGGGAACAGCGAGGGAGAGGGAACCAGAGAGCGTGGGAGAAGTGAGAGGGGGTCGGGGAGGTGCCGTGGCACTCGTGGAGGCGTCCAGAAGCGGCGGAAGCAGGAGGTGGCCTCGCGCGCGGCGACCACACGCCCGGCGTCCCTCTGGCGTCCTTCTGGCGCAAGGTGGGAGACGGTGGCGGCTCTGGTGGGCTGGGCCAGCTCCTGGGCCGTGGTGGGGCGCCAGGTAAGTCCAGGTGAGGGGCCCAGTGGCCTTCTCTCTCTCTCTTACTTAATTGTTTCTTTTTTCTAGTTTAATTTGTTTCTGTTTTCTATTTATTCTGTTTTGTTTTGATTTAGTAAAATACTAAAGCATTTTAGAAATCCCTGGAAATAATTAGGGGTGCTGTCTGAATTATTCCAGTGACCCATAACAATTTCCAACATTTTTGGAGCACCTAAAATGTATATAGCATTTAAATAGCTCCAATTCAAATATGTCTGAATTAATTCAAAGACCATAAATGCCTTGGAAAAATGTGCATGACCTCTGGTAAAGGTTTTAACCTTTTTCCATAAATAATGAACATTTTTAAGGGCATTTTGGGTTTAATGAAAATATTTTTATTTTGAACCTAGTTGAATTCATTTGGTGCTAGGGTTTGGTCATCCCCAATTCAAATTCATTTGAATTAAACATGATGACATGAATGCTTTCATGCAATTAACTACAAGCAATTCTAGGGCTGTGACAACTCACCCCCACTAAACAAGAATCTCGTCCCGAGATTCGAGACGTGAGGTAAGAAGACAGAGGGGACACAAGGCTAACACGATCTTCACGGTCCAACTTCCCTTCTCGAAGATGTTGATTCGTTGCATCATCTTGATCTTGACATCTTGCTTGAGAACTCCACTCAACATGACCACGAGAAGAAATGGAATCTCTAGAAGAATCGATCTTCTCGAGGATCGAGCAACTCACGATCAATTCATGGAATGAGATGTTGAACATCTCTCGAGCCAAGACACGGAACATACATCCAGAGGGAAGAAGTGAAACAGAGAATGAAGATTCAAGTGGATAAGCACAATTCCACGCTGAATAAGACGGTGCATGGTTTCAAGATAACGAGGAGTTTTCCGCCATCATTCCATAACGGGGCACCTTAGGGAGGGTGGCTCATAGAAATATTCCCTTAAGTGGCAAAAAGAATTACTTTTGATTCAGAGATCATTGAAACTCTTCATACCAGTGTAAGGCAAATTACAAATGATCGTTTGAAAGAATTCAAAAGGATGGCACACTCAATTTGGAAAGGAAACTATGGTTATAGAACAACTCGGCAAATGGAAGGCACATTCCAGTTGATACCAAGGATATAACCTAGTGACTGAGCGTGCTTTCAAGAACTTGAGCATTTCCATATTCATCAAGGTTTTTACCAACATCCGTGCTGAGGATCCTGGCAACACATCATACTACCATGATGAACGGTGATGGAGGATGCAGGTGCAAAGGAGGACATCACTTTCTCAGATTTTTCCTTAGCGAGGCCAAGGAAACGAAATCTGGATGATCGCCCGAGAGACATTTAGCACTCCGCTTCTAATGTTCTCCTTGACGTTCTAGGTACCACAATCATGCTTGAAAGCATCGGCATGGCCATCAAGTAAAGGTCGAACTTCGGAATACAAAGGATCCATAAGGAACAACTTCCATAATAACTCACTCGAAATCCTCATGGAGAAGATGGTCAACTTGCTCAATCAAGATACTACAATAATAGGTCTTCCAACTAGGTGTGTCGGCCAGAACATCAACCTTGTCGGAACCTACATCATAGATCCTGGAAAAGTTCCAACCATCATATCTGCCTGAGATTCAGATCTGGTTGGTGACAGGATATTTCAGACAGCATGTCTGGAAAAGAAAATGTGCAACACAACCCGATGAGATGACGTTGCGAGAGTCTCAGGAAATGAACTACGGTAGTAGGCTCTAAAACATGAGCTGGTTCTGCTACACACATGTGAACACGCTGTCCAAGACAAGCATGACCACGTAGAAGTCTTACGATAAAATACTACCGGGTTCAGGTGGGGAACCAACATCGAGGACAACGAAGTCCTAACATAAGTCATGATTCTTAAGAAGGGACTTCTTCTCCTTGAACAAGTCAATCAGTGGCTTGGTGTGCTAGGAATACATACAGAATGAAGGTTGCAAGTCTCCAAACCATAGAATACTTCGCACATGTGCATGACTGACTTGGGATGATTCCAAAGGAAGCAAAACAAGATTTCTCGAATTCACGGCGGCAACTTGCATCGATTGCACGTGAACTTAGAGGAAGTCGCTACTTTCATCCAAACATATGCTTCATGAACGGAACATGAAGGCATTGTTTACAAGGTTTCCAATACTAGCTGGATGTTCAACACGAATCATGGAGAAGGTAGCAGTGTTGCTGATCGGCTCAACAACAATTCATCCAGGTTTCCATGGAGATGGAATTCCATAACTATGTGAACAAGTGATAGCATTGGTCAGACCCAAAGGATATAATGGTGTATGCTCGAGGGATCAACCACGAGTAAGACAACATTACGAATATCGTTGGTTCTGATTTGATTTGACGATGGCCCACACTCAAATCAAGGGTTGGGCAAGACGATAGGTTCAACAACTGATCACGAGGACCAATCGATGAAGAAATCATCTTTCTACAACAAACACACAAACACAAGATATCCCTTTGGAATGAACTAAGTTAGGCAAGCTTTTATCTTCCAACTCTCCAAGTTGCTGTTCAGCCTAACCAACTAGCTCAGGGGTATCCAATACAGATTCTTGGAGAGAGGGTGGTTTACAAGAATACCAACATGATCACGAACTCAACAAAGCGGTCAGGTGACAACCTGGTGATACTTCTGAGAAGATATTCGGAAAATCATGAACCACCGATATGTTACTAAGCTCGAGAACAATCTTGCTTTTCAGGGCAAGACGATATGATCAGTCGAGCAAGGGTTTGACAAAATCATAACTCATTGATTGAAGAGTGCACCAAAAATAAGGACTAGGTAGCACGATCAATCTTAGGATGATGATTCAATAACTAGCACGCTAAGAATGAGAGTATTGCCATTAACTACCAAGCAACGAGTTGCTCAGAGTATTGATTTCACACATCACGGTTCACTTGTCGGTATTCCGATTGTGACAACACGGGACCGAGGAATGAATAATGATGGCGAAAAGTATCACTACATCAAGAATTCATAAGAGTTGGTGCAATTCTCATGACATTCCTGACATCAAGAGGGCAATACTTCAGGGTAGAACAGAATCAAAAGCTGGATTGGCATTTTGATCTGCGAAATACAACTACCTTGACCAGTCCAAGAAATGGATGAGGTACTGGAGTTTGTTTCTCCTAGTCATTCCGGAATAGAATGGCTTGATGGACCACAAGAATAATAGGCATCGATAACACAGATGCACAACTAGTCCTGACTATCAATTGATAGACAGAGGTCAGAATACAACTAAAGAGAGACAACTCAAAGGAACATATGGTTTTCTGAGTTGCGGATGCATAAATTTAGTATGCCAAACAAGTTCAACATATTTCTTCCAGATAATCCATGCAGAAAGGTAGGACTGGCAGAGTCACAGTATGAATGGAGTACTCCTCAAGAGCACCCTGGTTGTTATCTTTTGGTTAAAAGAACTTCTGCCATGATGGTTCATGGTATTGGAAGAATGAAATACCACGGACCTCGAGGACTAATGCAAAGGTTACTAATAACTTAAGGGAGCTAGCAAATACTATCAACAGGAGGTGAGTGGAGTGAATCTCGAGTTCAGAAACTCGGGAATAGAATTCCTACTAACTAAGTGGCATCACGGGATGCTTTCGAGAATAATGGCCAGAATCATCACACTGGGGATGCAAGCATTGCTAGATTACTAAATGGTCCTCTAAGACACCTAGGATCATAATAATATCTCCAACATATATGTCAAGGCAACAGAGTACCTCAACTCAATGATTAGTGTGGTTAATCTGGCCCAAAGGAACATCGAGAACGGAAAGAAGGGATTTGCAAATGCGTCAGATTATTTAGAAACCTGGGATGACTCGGACAACATAACGGATGTAAATGCTCAAAAATAATTGAGACATCCTGCAAAATGGTGGCATAACCACTCAACAACATCATATCAAGGTTCCGAGACCAACTATGAACACATAGAGGTATTAGAAACTGAACTGGGGCTTGAAACTATCAATTCTATAAGTCTATGGATTAGTAACACGTGATCCTGATAGATAGATGAGAAGGCCTAGTTCTTAATCCCCGTAGAAGAGAAGAGGTTGACTCAGATCAGAAGGGCATAAGGTAAAGATGTAAAAAGAGCCTTACGTTCCCTTCCACAATCAATTCCCTTATATAACTAAAGCATTTCTAGACCCAACTTCGACCAGTTTGGCTTCGTAAACCTACAGGCAGTCAGGCTCTGATACCAAAGCTGTCAGGACCCCGATTCCAAGTCACATCGATCTAGCTGGTAACACCTCATATCACTTTGCGGCCTCACGCATGGTATTCCCACGGGTGTCGCCTTACCAAGGCCCGAGACCGTTTGCGCCTTTTGGCTCATGTATATGATAGTGTCGCTAGCATCCATATGACAGAGAACCCGGGCCAACATGACTAGTCGTGAACCCAAAGTGGCACTAACTTACGGGGACAGGCATACATGAATCAACATCGAGCATGTCGGTCAGCAGCGTGCGAATCCGGGCTGTAGCACTGGGCTAACAGGACTCCGGTGAACCGGGCTGTAGCAGGCTAGGCAGGACTCCGGATGTCACCGCGTGACATTTCCCCGAAGGGACAGACACAGGAACGAAGTGAATCACATGCCGGCCAGTCAAGTGTTCCGGAGCAGTAGTGCTGGGCTAGCAGGACTCCGGTGAACCGGGCTGTAGCGGACTACTATGGCTCATGGAAGCACAGGACTACATTTCCCCATAAGAGAGGCTACCAAGGATAAACAACTAGGTTGTCGGATCCCACACATACCAAGCATTTCAATCATACACACAATATGCTCGATATGTGCAAATACAACATGGCATCACAACAAGACTCTACGACTCAGAGTACTTATTCATTAGGCTCCGAAGAGCGAGATATTACAAACAAGGGTCTCATGACCCAACATTCAGAGCATACAAGTCAAAGCACATGCGGAAGCTTAACATGTCTGAGTACAGACATCTACAAAAGAAAAAGGCTGCGAAGCCTGACTATCTACCAGATCCTGCCGAGGGCACAAGATCGTAGCTGAGGTAACAAGCTAAACGTCGAAGTCCACACAGAACTACTAGCAAGACTGACGTCTCTCTGCAAAACATAAAATGAGCAAACGTGAGTATAAATGTACCCAGCAAGACTTACATCAGAACTATCTACATATGCATCGGTATCAACAAAGGGGTGGTGGAGTTTAACTGCAGCAAGCCAGCTTTGACTCGGTGGCTATCCTGAACTACGACTGCAAGTAACTCTTTTGAGGTGGCGCACACGAGTCCACATATTCACCATATCAATACACCACTATGGATCCGCTCCCGTCTCCCTACGAGAACGCCATCCAAAGCACTCACGCTTATCTTGCGCATTTTAGAGTATCCACTTTCACTTGTCTATGAACTATTATAGGCAACCCAGAAGTCCTTTACCCCGGACACGGCTATTCGAATAGATCATATTAACCCTGCAGGGGTGTACTTCGTCAAACACGCTCTCGCCACTTACCACCATGTAAGGAGACGGAACTCGGGGATGCGGAGAGGGAGCGAGGGAGTGGCTGTGGCCGTGGTGGAGCTCGTCGGTGGCGGCGGCGCGGTTTGGTGAGGTGGGGAACAGCGAGGGAGAGGGAACCAGAGAGCGTGGGAGCAGTGAGAGGGGGTCGGGGAGGTGCCGTGGCACTCGTGGAGGCGTCCAGAAGCGGCGGAAGCAGGAGGTGGCCTCGCACGCGGCGACCACACGCCCGGCGTCCCTCTGGCGTCCTTCTGGCGCGAGGTGAGAGACGGTGGCGGCTCTGGTGGGCTGGGCCAGCTCCTGGGCCATGGTGGGGCGCCAGGTAAGTCCAGGTGAGGGGCCCAGTGGCCTTCTCTGTCTCTCTTACTTAATTGCTTCTGTTTTCTAGTTTAATTTGTTTCTGTTTTCTATTTATTCTGTTTTGTTTTGATTTAGTAAAATACTAAGCCATTTTATAAAATCATGGAAATAATTAGGGGTGCTGTCTGAATTATTCCAGTGACCCATAACAATTTCCAACATTTTTGGAGCACCTAAAATGTATATAGCATTTAAATAGCTCCAATTCAAATATGTCTGAATTAATTCAAAGACCATAAATGCCTTGGAAAAATGTGCATGACCTCTGGTAAAGGTTTTAACCTTTTTCCATAAATAATGAACATTTTTGAAGGGCATTTTGGATTTAATGAAAATATTTTTATTTTGAACCTAGTTGAATTCATTTGGTGCTAGGGTTTGGTCATCCCCAATTCGAATTCATTTGAATTAAACATGATGACATGAATGCTTTCATGCAATTAACTACAAGCAATTCTAGGGCTGTGCACAAACCCAGCAAGAAACTGAGGGTTGATAAACCGGCTGAAGATCCCAAAGTTGCTGACCCGGAGAAACAGACAGTGCCTGAGTCTTTGCATCAAACTTCAGAAGCAGCCATGGATGATCCGCCACCAGAAGAGCACCCGGTCACCATGGATCCCATGAACATTGACCCGGAGACTGCGAAGCTGCCCAGTCCTGCTCAGCCGTCTCGAGAGACTAAAGACATAATTATTACTGGAACGGCTTATACAGCACCAGGCAACCCCACTGCCCTATCCAAGGATAGTGCCAAAGAAGAATTTTCTGCTATTGATAAGGGCAAGTGGAAAGTGGACTTGGAAAGCTATGACCAGTTGAATGCTCAAGAGGTTCACTCCGGTTACTTAAACCGCCTTCACACCAGCAGTGACTTTGAAGCCGGCCTAGTCAACCTTATGAAGGAACATTTTGAGGTAAACACTACAATCTTGTCCATATATATATATATATATCCCTGCTAGCCGCAAGTCTATTGGATTATGATAAACTTGAATATATTGTAGACTTTAAATATCCTTGTTGATCTTGATATCCATGTCATAGCATGTCAGAACTGCAAAATCAACACAAGTAGCCCCCAAGGTCCGGCTTAAGCTAAATTGCTGAAGCCGGGTCTTCAAAATATAGCTCTTAATTTTACATATATAGCTCGCAAGGGCTGGCTTAAGCTGACAAATTAAGTCGGGACTTTCAAATAGTAGCACTCAATTTTGCACCTGTAGCCCCCAAAGGGTGGCTTAATCAGCATGGCTAAGTAGGGACTCATCACCATAATTATGAACAGAATCCTAATATGTAGCCCCCATGAGCCGTCCACAGTTGTAGAAAACTCAGCCGGATCATTAAAGATTCATCTTCAAAAAGAGCAATGTGCATTAGCCCCTAAGTGCCAAGTAAAATACTTGTATTGTGTTTGGGACTTCAAATAAAGTGATCATCATAACCATATATTGCTGCTGACTCGCCTTATCTTGTAGGCTGAATTGAATATGAAAGAATCTCAAGTGGTTGATCTGAGGCAAAACATTCAGTCCCAACAAGGAGAAACTTCCAAAGCCAAATCAGAACTAAGACCGCTTTGGAAAATATTGAAAGGATAAAAAAGGACTTCAGTGCTAAGAGAACCGGCTGGGAGACCGAGAAGGCAGCTCTATTGAAAAGAGCAGAAGATGCCGAAGCTATCCTTAAACCGGTGACTGATGAGTTGTCCTGTTTAAAACATCAAATTAATAGCATGACAGCCGCCATCTTTCGTAAGTAATACCATATTTCAATCTTTCACCATCAATGCCTTGAATAATCATTCATCCGACTTATCAATTTCTTTGGTAATGCAGGCTCCAGAATTTCCCACCTTGGCTCAGACATGCGCATGAAGCTGAAAGCCACCTACACTCTTGTAGAGCAATTATACACTGGCGCGCAATGAGCTATCTCCGCTGCCTCTCATAAGAAGCAACCACCGTCCATCATCAAGGACACGTTGGAAAAGTTGTCTGTGCTGCTACAAAGGGTTGAAGAATTGAAGCGATCAGCCGCCAGAGCTGGTGCCATCACTGCCTTGAGCCGGGCAAAAGCGTGGCAAGCTGAACTTGACCCAGAAGAGATATCAACCGGCTGTCCCAGCTTAAAAGAAGACGGGTCTCCCTTCAGTGCTGATGACTTCACCAAAATAGTAAGGGAGATGCGTCCTTGGGCAAGCAAACTGGCTAAAGAGACATACCTCAACAAGTATCACCCAGTTTATGATGCTAAGAACACCAAAGTGAAGGCGCCGGTTCATGAAGTTGTGGACCTTATTCCGCCCACATGTAAGCACACCTTCGCCCCTGACATTGACCTATCAACCCTTATAGACGATGAAGCAGTTTTCAAAGCTTTGACTGGGATCAATTGGGCCACATCTGACTTCCAGCCAACGGGTGATGACGAGGAAGAAGAAGAGCCGGCACAAGATAACCCAGAATCTTCAACATGCCAGGGCCAAGACAATTGATCAAGGACCAGCTTATCATCCATAGCATGTGATGTTGTGTGCATCAAAAAACACTTATTCTTTTGGGACGTTCAATGCCTTGTAATAGGCTAGGTAAAAACCATGACCTGCCATGCCATCGTGCATGTTTTATTTGCATAACACTTTTGAACTGTCGATCTGACGTTAAAGATCTGCCACTTATGATTATAATATCATCAATCATGCAGACCATACTTATCATAGTCCCTCCATACAAGCAGATAACATGTGCCCTGGCGGTTTACCCCAGGGCGGGTCATAATGTCCCATATAAAATTTGCTGGTGACTATATAGTCCATAACTAGGGAAAGTTATCAAGACCTCGCATATTCATAAAACAAATAACATACCTATGAAATTTGTTCATACTGCCAGCGTACCATGCCATATGCAGCAAAGGTAATAGCCCAAAGACTTAGAGCGCAACACCCTGTGTTATTTATTCAAACTGCCGGCTTACAACGCCATATGGAGCATGGGTAACATCCCAAATACTTAGAGCATAGAGCTCCAAGCGCATAATCAAAGCACACTGGCGACTTATTGTCCAAGGCCAGGCTGAGTTATCAAAACTTCGGAGAGATTCAAATATGAATCATAAGGATCAAGGCGACATGGCCTGAATCAATTTTAAACCATATATCAATACTGTACAAAGATGAACCCAAAAAATGTTCAAAGCAAAGACAAATCAGAAAACAAGGCCTTCATAGGCTGCCAAGCCTCAATATCAAGTGTTATTCAAGGGCCGCATAGCCACTGAGTTAATCCTTAATTCAAACCTGTAATTCGGGCCTCACATGACCAATCGCCGTTTTAACCTTGACAAGTTCAGGGTCTTTGTAAGATTGACTGTCAAGAGTTCGGCGAGTCATTCCAGGAATACTTGGTCGGAGTGGCAGGCATACAAAGGCAGGATAACCCAGATTTTTGGTGAATACACCTAGTGTCCAAGCCAATCAAAAGGGTAAATAAAGCTATGTTCATTGAACAGGAAGCCCCCAAGTGATTAACAAGCCATCAAGCCAGGTTACCTATGTTTGAACTATACATTGTAACAAGTTCTCTTTGGTAACCTTTTAAATTTAGGCAAAAAATCCCAAGTTATTTGCAACCAGGCATATAAGCCGGATCAAAGGGTAGTCATATCTATGCTCAATGAGCAACAAGCCCCCATGTTATTTTTGTAACAAGGCGTGCAAGCCGGATCAAGAGGGTAGTCATAGCTATGCTCAATGAGCAGGAAGCCCCCAAGTGATCTTATGAACTGACAATAAAGACTCAAATACTCAGAAATGAAACGACAGAGGCCCTGAATTATCAGGGATGTCGACTTTATTATACTTGATCATAATATATACAGGGATAAAAATATGTACAACACTAGAGCTGGTGGCTTAGGTGTAATAAGGCAGAAGATGAGCAATGTTCCATGGCCGACAGGTCTCCTGCTCAGACTTGCGTGAGTCTTCGTGCTCTCGAATATCAATGAGGTAGTATGACCCGTTGTTTAGATTTTTGCAGACCACAAAGGGCCCTTCCCAAGGTGGGGATAACTTGTGCATGTCTGTTTGATCCTGGATGAGCCGGAGCACCAAGTCACCTTCTTGAAAGGTCCAAGTTTTAACCCGGCGGCTATGATAATTGTCGGCATCCTGGGAACAGGGGTCCCCAGACCTGCCTGCCTGCGGCCCACGGCGTGGCTCGGCCAGCGGCCCAGTACAACCCATCTTCACCAGCAAACACTCAAGAACCTCGCGAGGGGCCAAGCCTAGCGAGGCGGACGACACAAGACCTCCTCGGGAACAGCCTCACCAGGCCAGCTCGCGAGGGGCGGAGAGATCAAAGCAAGGGACACCTCGCGAGGTTCTAATGACATAAGCCATGATGAATGGAGCCAGGCGAGCACCAGCGCACAGTGTCCTCATTTCCTCTTTGGTGCTAAAGGGGCAAGCGCAGGCGGGGAGTCCCGAGGCATCAGGCAAAGGTTTCCATATCGGTGCAACGAGACCAAGACCAGCAGGACGACAAGACGGAGGTCACCATGGAGCCCAAGACGGCGTCACCACCAGAGCCTTTGGCAGGCGAAGACCACCTTTAGTCAGGATAACTTGTACTAGTTGTCCCTCTTCGAATTTGGCCGTTGTTGGATCCCTTCCTGCTCTATATTTGGGGAGAGGACCAGGGCCTCTATAAATAGGACTAGCCACCACCATGGAGGGGACAGATCGCTCAGATCATCCTCAACCACCCAAGATCACCAAGCACAAGAAGACCTCTCCTCAGGAGGCTATTCTTCCCTTGTAACTGTTCATCCTCAGCCCGAGAGGCAATCCACCACACCACACTAGAGCAGGGTATTACACCACATCGGTGGCCTGAACCAGTATAAACTCTAGTGTCTCTCGTTCTTTGGGTTCGTTGAGCTAGGCCTTGCGATTGTAGCGAGAGCGATCTAGGAAGAGAGAGATCTTCGTGCGCACCCCAGTGTTCGAACCTCAAGGGTTTTGCCGGAACCCAAAATCCGACATTTGGCGCGCCAGGTAGGGGTGCGCCGAAGCCTCTCTTCCATCAACAGACCCGCCAGTGCTCTGCAGCGGTGATGACCGGCGACCTGAGGGCCACGGCCGACCACTGGGCGCCCTGCCCAGCCCGAACGACGTCAGCCACCCAAGAAGACCTCAACCTCGCGCCTCGGGCAGCACGCGTGCCGCCAAATGCTGCGGGGTGCGGGCGGCGCGGCTCGGCGCTGTCCACCCTCACCCCGCGGTGCGCATGGGCCGCCGCAAGAGCCTCAAGCTACGCCGCAGCGACGGCGCCACACACCCGCCGGGAACAGGCGAACATGAGGGCTGCACTCACAGTGGCACGGGAGCTGCTGCGGTGCCGACTGATGAAGAGCCGCCGGGATGCATTGCTGGAGCGCGTCGCCGAGCTACTGGATGCAACGGCCACGGGAGCACCGCCCTTCTGCTCCCTGCTTATGCCTCAGGCCGCGGCCAAATCACACGGCGGGCCTCACCGCGCCCGCGTGCGCCTGGAGGTTTCGTCGACACCGGTGCGAGCAGCGGCGCCGGACGCCCCATCGCGCCCGCGGCACCTCCGATGAGTGCGGGCACGAGCATTGCCACCCACGGCCCCAGCGGGATGCCGCCCTACCATCCTCAGGGCGGCGCGCTGGGCCGGGCGACATGGAGCATGGGGCACTTCGGCGAGGTTTTCGGGACGACAGCCTCGCAGGCCTACGTGCCCCGCATGATGGACCAGGAGTACATGCTGGAACATGACCCTGGCTCGTTCCTCGGGCCAGGCTGGGAGGAGGAGGCGCTAGAAGCTGAGGCCTTCCAGGAGCCGCCCGAGAGGCACATCGACCACGCCGCCGACAACAGCTACAGGGTACCGCTAATCTCTCAGGAGCAAGCTTACGCTAACCATGGGTCGCAGGTGGATCAGGTCACAGCGGCGGATGGCGGCCCCAGCTTGACAGCCCCCCTTCCACCGGGAGGAGCGCACTGGGGGCCACAGGGAAGGAGCCCGAGGCAAGGCCCCTCCCCGCATCGCATGGAGCAGGGCGTTACCCAGAGGTAGGCCCTCTGCCGAGGAGGTGCTGGTGAGCCTTCCCCCCGGCAGAGGACCCATGGTCGCCGATGGCGCCGCTGGCATCCCCTTTGCCCCTTGGCGTCGTCCTGGTTTCCAGACACCCCAACGGTGGTCGAGGGTGGCGCAAGGCGGGGCCCTCGTCTGGCAATATGAAGTAAGGCTCACGCCTGTGAAGGTCTCCGCTCGTGACACTCTCACATAATAATGAGTGGGGCTGTACACGCCCCGGAGTCTCCGGAGTACCACCCTCGGGCCTCGGGGGCTCCCGCCCACGTCTTAGTGGAGGGACTATGCTCCACGCTGATGGAAGACCCGAAGACTAGACTAGGCGCCGGACGCAGCCATTTGCTTTTAAACCTCTTTTTTGTAGCCCTGTTTTCTGGCCATGTATTTAAGTTTGGAGTTGAATTTTCGTTCGTATGCGCTGGGGTGTCTTTTCTCGTTCGTGCGATTTCTTGCAATTTGGTTCCTTGCCTTGATTTGGAGTTCGCACCTGCTGCCTCCCGTCGCATGCCCCTCGCGAGCGGGGTTGGATGAGGTGCATGCACGCCGCGCGCATGTCCTGCCATGACTGGCGCTTGCTTCTTGCGAGGCCCTCTCGGGCGGATCGGCAGAAGCTCACGGCCTCACGAGCCGGTTCGGAACTTGTCTTGACTAAGGTAAATCGCAGCGGTAAGTTCACGGCAGGACTCACGGGCTTGCGAAAACACATCGCCAGCTTGGCCTAAGGAATAGAAGTAGTAATCTGTTTACATGAGGGGCTTCCCCTCCCAAAATGCTCTTACAACTTCCAGGGCTGTGCCCGAGCTGTTGAGTGCAGGGTAAACAGCAGGGAAGCACAGATTCAATCAGACATGTTGCTTGCTACGTCCCCGGGTCTCCTTCAAACGCGTCGCTGGCGTCGCTGTCGCCGTCGCTGGCATCACCATCACCGTCGCCGGCGCCGCCCTCACCATCGTCGACCACGTCGCCTTCATCCGCCGCGACCATCACCGCGTCGTCCTCGGAGGCGAAGGCCCTGACTAGCGCATCCACATTGTCTTCCACCCATCGCGCCAGGTCACCCCGGATGGCCTCGGGTACGGGGGCAATGGCGGCGTCAAAAACGAAGTTGGGGTAGGTGTTCTCGAGGTGGCTGAAGACTCGGGAGAACGCGCGCCCAAGCAGGCCACGGCTCCTCTCTTCAACAAGCTGGCGAGCCCTCTCTGATCGGTTCTCCAGGTGCATCACTACATCGGCAAAGAAGCGGAGGTGACTGGCATATTCGTTCGCGTGGGGATGAGGGGCATTTTCGTCGCAGATGGTGCCCAACGCCGTGTTGGCCCTGATCCTGAGGCCTTGGAGCATGAGGCGTGCATGCGCTCCAGCGTCCGCCGCTGAAGCACTTCCTCCCTGTTCTGCTGCATGAAGGACTCGGCGTTGGCGACTCGCTGCTGAAGAGAAAGCAGCTCGGCGCGGGCGGAGGCCAGCTTAGCCTACGCCGAGAGCAAGGTGGCTGCGGTGGCCTCCTCGCGCCGTTCCGCCTCAGTTGGCCTAGACTTGAGGGCAGTAGTCGTACCCGCGGCCTCGGCTTCTACGAGCTTCAGCTTCAGGTCGTGCCTGCCCACAAGATCCACGCGAGCCTCGGCCACCTGGCGATCGACTTCCTCCTGGGCCTTGGCCTCATGCGCACCGACAGCATCCTTCGCTTGGGCGACTTGGCGCTCCCTTGTCTCCAGCCGCTCAAGCTCAAGGCTGCGCTCCATGGCTTCCAGCGCCAGCGCTTCCTCGCGCTTCAGGATCTCTTCCTCCTCGGCAGGCATCCCCCTCATCCATGCTAGGGCAGCTTCGCGCGCCTCCACTTGCTGCTCCAAGGAGGCGCTCCAGGCTTGGAGCTCCCACGCACGTTTCTCTGTGATCTCGCGGCGACGGTCAGCTTCCCGGGCCTCTTCCAAGGCTCGGGTGCAGGCCTCACGTGAGGCCGCAAGAGAGGCCTTGGCCTTCGCATTATCAAGCTCGCGCTAGTGGCGCCCGAGGTTGATGGCCACCTTCAGTTTATGCCGCTCCTCCATCAGCCGAAGACCCTCGGCCTCGAGGCGCGCATCTACATCCACGAGTTCTCCGCTGAGCCGGCTCATCGCGCCCATTGCCTTCTGAAAGAGCTCATGGCAGACGACACTCCATTCATGAGCAAGCTTAAGTGCGCGCCGATTCTGTCCTCCACAGCGGCGGTTGCCGACGGGATCCGAAGCGGCTCACCCCCTTTCAGCAGGGGGCCGGGGGCTGGCGCCCCCCGCTCGCCCACTGGGCTTCAGCGGGAGCCCGATTGAATTGACGTTCGCTACTAGAAGAGGAAGCCAAGACCGAAGCCATCCAGCCGCTGTCCACAACCAGAGGAGGAGCCCTTGGCACGCTCGTCACGCCCCCGGCGAGGCCACGAAGAAGGGACGGCAGGAGCGCGGGCTCAAGGTGCCAGGCTGGTGTGTCTGCCTACCAGACCGACCTCACGCCGGGGGCGGCATGCTGGCTTGGGACGCTCAAGGCCAGCGGGAGACTCGAGGCAGGAGGAGGTTGCTTCCTGGGAGGCTTCACGGCCTTAGTAGAAGGGGTCCTGAAGAACCACCGTCAGGAAGGGAAGCAGCACTCGAGGAATTACAAAGATAAGGTACTTACTCATCTATGGCGATGTACTTCCTCTATTTCAATGGCCGGAAGGTGCCATTGCTGCAGCTTGGGGGCCCCTTCCTCTTGCGGAGCACTTCGAAGTCCACATGGAGCCGGCCGAAGCGTTGGACGTGGCAGCCAGCACAGGGCGCGATTGGTGAAGCGCCCAAGGAGAGGACCTCAGGAGCGCCAAGCTGGGGAGAGGTATCGGGCTCCGCCTTGTGATGACTTGCTGAGGCCTCGGGAGCTTCAGCCTCAGGAGCAGCGGGTTGCATCGCCCCCTCAACTGCCACCCCAGGGCGAGAGTCACAGGTTCCCGGGATGGCGCCTCAGGAGCCTCGGGCGGCATCGACACCTCGGCACCCGAGCGTCCGACCTCTGGTGGTGCTTGCCCCCTGCATCCACTGTTGGGGCAAGTTCGGCGCCGGCGACAAGGAGGGGAACCACGGTGACGGGGTTCTCGCGAGGCCCCTCAAGGCTGAATGGACGCAACCCCCATTCATTGAAGGGGGGCATCTGCCCCGCGAACTCCACCCTGTTCGAGCAGCAGTACACTCCTTCGTCATATCGCCTGGCGAGGGGTCGCCTGTAAAGACCTCGAGCACTGTTCTTCATGCCTCGGGCGGGAGCCCCGACTCCTGAAGCCTCATGCGATCCTGGCCGCCGGTCAGGGCCCACATTGGCTGGGAATAGCGCTGGAGTGGGGCGATGCGGCGTCGGAGGAACTCCTTCATCACCTTGGGCGCATTCACGTCGAGGTCTTTCAGCCTCCTCAACCGGAGCTAGACGAAGGCAAGGCGGGAGCCCGCGAGCTTCTCGTGGCCCCAGCCGGAGCTGGGGATAGTGGATTAGAATCATCCTTAATTAATTAGAATCATCCTCAATTCTTGAGCCAGCACATGAGCTCGTCATGAAAATTTGTGACAACCATCACACTTGCTAACCAGATCCTCTGCATCAGCATGAGCCATCAGCCAATAAAACCCATGACGAAAAGCCTTGGCCACAAGAGACTTAGAGCTGGCATGATGGCCACAATCTCCTTCATGAATCTCTCACAGAATCTCACGACCCTCCTCAGGAGAAACACAACGCTAAAACGCCCCTATGACACTACATCGGTGCAACTCACCATTGACAATAGTCATTGACTTAGACCTCCGGGTTATCTGCCTGGCCAATGTTTCATCTTCAGGTAACTCGCCCCAGGTCATATAAGCCAAATATGGAACTGTCCAATCAGGAATAGCATGAAGAGCCGCCACCAACTGCGCCTCCGGGTCAGGAACAGCAAGATCTTCCTCCGTAGGCAATTTGACTGAAGGGTTATGCAAAACATCAAGGAAAACATTAGGTGGTACCGGCTTATGCTGGGACCCCAGCCGGCTTAAAGCATCAGTCGCCTCATTTTTCCTACGATCAACATGTTCCACTTGACAACCTTTGAAATGACCAGCAATAACATCAACATCTCGGCGATAAGCCGCCGTGAGTGGGTCCTTGGAATCCCAAGTGCCTGAAACTTGCTGAGCCACCAAATCTGAGTCACCAAAGCACCACATCCGGCTTAAATTCATCTCTTTAGCCATCCGAAGACCATGGAGCAAGGCCTCATACTCAGCTGCATTGTTAGTACAAGGGAACATCAACCTTAAAACATAGCAAAATTTATCACCTCGTGGGGAAGTCGAAATAACTCCAGCCCCCAGGCCTTTCAACTGCCTGGATCCATCAAAGTGAATAGTCCAATATGTGCTATCCGGATTCTCCTCAGGCATCCGCAACTTTGTCCAGTCATTAATGAAATCCACAAGTGCTTGAGACTTAATAGTTGTCCGAGGCATATACTTCAAATCATGGGGTCCAAGCTCAATGGCCCACTTGGCTACCTGGCCTGTGGCTTCTCTGTTTTGAAGAATATCCCCTAAGGGAGCGGAACTGACCATAGTGATGGGATGACCGAAGAAATACTGCTTCAATTTACGACTAGCCATGAACACCCCATAAACTAGCTTCTTCCAATGTGGGTACCTCTTCTTAGATTCAATGAGTACCTCACTGACATAGTAAACCGGCCTCTGAACCGAATATTCCTTGCCTGATCCTTACTTTCCAAAACAATTGCCACACTGACGGCTCGGCTATTAGCAGCCACATATAACAGTAAGGGCTCCTTATCAATAGGAGCTGCAAGGATTGGCGGCTCAGCCAACTGCTTTTTCAACGCCTCAAATGCCTGATCAGCAGCATCACTCCAGACAAAGTGATATGTCTTCTTCTTCTTCTAGTATAGAGGGATAGCCTTTTCGCCCAGACAGCTTATAAATCAGCTTAAGGCCGCAATATGACCCACCAGACGCTGGACGTTATTAATACATGCCGGCTTAGCCAAAGAAGTGATAGCCTTGATTTTCTCTGGGTTAGCTTCAATGCCTCTTTCAGAAACCAAAAAAACCCAAAAGCTTGCCTGCTGGCACACCAAAGACACACTTGGCCAGGTTAAGCATCATCTTGTAGACCCGGAGATTGTCAAAGGTCTCTTTCAAAGCGTGTACCAAAGTCTCCTTCTTCCTAGGTTTCACAACAATATCATCCACATAAGCATGAACATTGCATCCAATCTGGTTATGGAGGTAATTCTGAACACACCGCTGATAAGTCGCCTGGGCACTCTTGAGCCTAAAAGGCATAGACACATAGCAAAAGGCTCCAAAGGGAGTGATGAAAGTTGTCTTCTCCTGGTCCTTAACTGCCATCTTGATCAGATGATAACCAGAGTAAGCATCCAAAAAACTCAAACGCTCACAACCCGCCATAGCATGGATGATCTGATCAATACGGGGGAGAGCAAAAGGGTCAGCCGGACAGGCCTTGTTAAGGTCTGTGTAATCCACACACATACGCCAAGTGCCATTCTTCTTAAGTACCACCACCGGGTTAGCCAACCACTTAGGGTGAAAAACTTCAACAATAAACCCAGCCGCCAAGAGCCGGGCCACTTCTTCACCAATGGCCTTGCGCCTCTCTTCATTAAAACAACGAAGGAATTGCTTGACCGGTTTAAACTTTGGATCAACATTGCGAGTGTGCTCAGCGAGTTCCCTCGGTACACCTGGCATGTCTGAAGGTTTCCGTGCAAAGATGTCCCAGTTCTCACGGATGAACTCGATGAGCATGCTTTCCTATTTCAGATCCATATTAGCACTGATACTGAACTGCTTGGATGAGTCGCCAGGAACAAAGTTAACCAGTTTAGTGTCATCTGCTGACTTAAACTTCAACTAGGGGTCATGCTCTGTGGTCGGCTTCTTCAAAGGTGTCATATCTGCCGGGTCAACATTATGTTTGTAAAACTTTAACTCCTCTGTTGCACAAACAGACTCAGCATAGGCAGCTTCTCCTTCTTCACACTCCCAGGCTATCTTCCTGTTCCCGTGCACTGTGATGGTACCCTTACGACTTGGCATCCTAAGCTGCAGATAAACATAACAAGGTCTTGCCATAAACTTAGCATAAGCCAGCCGCCCAAACAAGGCGTGATACGGGCTCTTGATCTTGACCACCTCAAAAGTCAATGTCTCAGCTCTATAATCATGATCATCACCAAAAGCCACTTCCAAAGCTATCTTGCCCACTGGGTACGCCGACTTACCAGACACCATGCCATGAAAAATAGTAGAAGATGGCTTAAGATCTTTGCCAGTTAAATTCATACGATGGAAAGTGTCATAGTAAAGGATATTGATGCTACTACCTCCATCCACCATGAGCAACTTGGTAAACTTGTACCCTCCAACCTAAGGCGCAACCACCAAAGCCAACTGATATAGGTTATCAACCCGGGGTGGGTGATCCTCATGGCTCCATACAATAGGATGTTCAGGCCATCGCAAGTAACGAGGGACCGCCGGCTCAACCACGTTCACTGCCCTTTTATGAACCTTCTGGTCTCGTTTGCATAAACTTGTGGTAACCATATGATACTGACCATTATTCAGCTGCTTTGGATTACTCTGATAACCAAACTGCTGCTATTGATTCCCTTGACTAGATTGCTAGTTAAAACCACCTTGATTGCCTTGGCCTTGAAAGCCAGAGCTTGAGCCGCCACCTCCAAAGCCAGGTCCGTGAGAGCAGGATCCTAAGCCACCATTCGGGCCATGATTATTTAGGAAAAAATTGGAATTTCTATACTCTCTCATGATGACCCAATCCTTCCACAGATGGCTGGCCGGCTTATCTTGCATACCGTGCCTCGAACAAGGCTAATTCATCATCGCCTCAAGGTTGAACTTTGGCCCGCCAAACCAGGGCGTTGACGCTTTCCCCTTACGACGCTGATTATTATTCTGCACATTGGCATTAGCCACAAAGTCTGAACCACTGTCAGCCCTGCACTTACTGTTGTTACCTTGACCTGCCGTATTGTGCTGTCCCTTGGCGTTGCCGTTCTTCTTCCCCTTGCCAGCCTTCTCCTCGCTAGACTCAGGGTCCTTAGTACTATCAGAGTCGGCATATTTGACAAGAGACGCCATGAGCTCCCCCATATCATTGTAGTGGCGCTTAAGCTGCCCCAGCTTATGCTTAAGGGGAAGGAATCGACAATTCTTCTCCAACATCAAGACGGCTGACCCGGCGTTGATACTGTCCGATGAGTGGATAATGGCTGAGATCCGGCGCACCCAATTGGTTGTTGACTCACCCTCACCTTGGACACAAGAGTCTAAATCAAGAATCGACATAGGCTACTTGCACGTGTCTTTAAATTTTGGATAAAATGTGTCTTCAACTCAGCCCATGACCTAACGAAGTTAGGGGGCAATCCATTCAACCAAGTGCGAGCCGGCCCATCTAACATCATGGTGAAGTACTTAGCACATGCTGCATCACTAACATCCAACATCTCCATGGCCATCTCATAGCTCTCAATCCAGGCCTCTGGGGGTTGATCCGCTGTGTAATTAGGCACCTTGCGGGGGGCCTTAAAATCCTTTGGCAGGCACTCGTTACGTAGAGTCGGCACCAAACATGGCACACCAAGGGTTCTAGAGGTCACTCCTGCCTCCACACACACCAATGGGTAAACCGGAGATTGCTGTTGAGCCGCCAACTGAGCCGCCAGTTCTACCTCTCGACGTGCCCTGCCCTGATCCACCAAAGCCTGGGCGTTGTTATCCGCATGCGGCGGGTCATGCCTACGGGGCTGGTTACATTGCCGCTCACTGCTTGAAACTGCTGGCGAATCAATATGCCTACTATAACTCCGGCTTGGACGCGGGGTTGAATGAATCCATTCACGACTGTACAAATAAGCCGCCTGCCGTGCCACCACTGTCTGAAGAAGCTCTCCGGCTCTCCGTATCTCCATTGTGGCTGGTGACTCGCCTTCAACCCGGAGAGCCGCCAATCATGTAGCCGCGGCGATCATATTGTCCAGAGGGTTAGAATAATGACCCGGCGGTGTCAGAACATGCTGAGGCGGAGTCAAATTCAAACGAGGCGGGTCTGCAGCGCATGGCTGAACCGACGCTCTGGTCATGGGTGCCTCAACAACCCGGTTTACCCGGGGTGGGTCACTGGTTCCTGCCCCAGGTGCATTGAAAAGGTTCCTAGCTTCAAACTCTACGGGTAGACGAGTCTGGTGCCTCCTCCTCATAATAGCGTTTGAAGCATTCTGATGCAAGGTAAGCCGGAACGACTCTGTCTGAATCCTTGTGATCGTGCGTCCAAGGCGGCTCGCTCTATCACCATCCTAGAATTCTCAGCAGCAAGTTCCTCCTTGGCCTGAGCTATCTCATCGGGCAGCTTCGTGACATCCACTTTGTGCTGTTCTTGAGTCTCTGGGTTACCTCGGCCCCCATTAAAGTCGCCAAAGCATCCAACAGCTCGGTCAGAACCTGAGCCGGCGGGCGCGCAGAGCCTCTTGCTCCAGCCGTTGCCGCAGCCGTTGAACTGGAAGTCATAGCCGCACCAGTTGTTGAATTGAGCACCGGTTGTGTACCGGCCATGAAGATCGCAACCCAGCTCGGGGGCTCATATGGGTCCAGAATACTGTCGCCATCGGAACAGCCTCCAAGTTGGCCGTCTTGCAGGTTATACATAGAATTGGTCTCTCCAGTTGATGACTCACCGTCAGGGTAGATGGCCGTCTCTCCACCAGACACAGATCCTTCCTCAAAATCTGCCCCATGGATAAAACCAACAAAGGTGTGCTTCATGGCGGTTTGAACTTTGGCATGTCATGCACGCTGAGCCGTCTCGACGATGTCGGTGCAGGTGTCTGGCTCAGGCCCCGATTCGACGATCTTGCCGATGAAGACGTGGATTCCGCCCGAAGGGGACCCGGTACCCGTACTCAATGGAGCCGGCCTCGGGGCCCCAGCCAGCGTTGTCGATGTAGAGCTTTCCGTGATGACTCTTAGTCATCCGGCCCATGGTGTATCCCTTGATCCCTATGAAGTTGCCCTTCAAGAACTCAAAACCACCGTGCGCTGGCCCCATGGTGGGCGCCAACTGTCATGGACTTAACACGGCAGATGCCCTAGGGAAAGGACTTAGGTGTGAAGCCATCACAACTAGGTTAGCTTGAAGGGGTTAAACGGGACAAAGGACACAGAGAGTTTATCCTAGTTCGGCCCCTCTCAACGAGGTAAAGGCTTACTCCAGCTTTAGGTTGTATTGCTTTGCTTTCGATTACAAGGGAGCGAATACGCTTGACCTAGCTCTTTATCTGTTGTTTCTTGTCTTAACCCGCCACCGGGTCACCCCTTTATATACACAGGTTGATGCCCGGCGGCTTACAGAGTCATGACCGGCTCATACACAACGTGTTCGGCTCGGTGACTAACTAAGCTTGCTTTACAATACAAGTTAAACATATGGCGGTTCATCCTCTTGGGCCTCAAGTCGCCTCTGGGTCTTGGGCCTTCAATAGGCTTGCTTCATGACCCGCCATCTTCATCTTTAAGTCGCCAGTGGTATGACCCGTCCCCTCCTGGGCGGGTCATACCCAATAGTTATATCCCCAAAACCTTCCCCTTCGGACCACATAGTGGCGGACCCTGCTGTGAGAGGAGGAGGGAGGGGGCAAGGTCGTGGTCACCGTGGCGCTCGAGGTAGAGGAGGACGGGGTGGCGCTTTGGTCGCGCCTCCGCCGGCGGCTCCTCCTTCGATGGAAGGCCATGTCGGAGATCAGCCTCTAGAGTTCATCATCAGACTGTATAAACCTTCATGCGGTCACCTCCGTCTCCCTACTCCATTCACACAGGAAATGGAGCTTGATCAGGCACGCACTCTGAGGCTGCACATGAGGGGCTGTGGGAATGGCGGCATGCGGGTCGATGTCGACTTCCCTGCTCCTCACATTATGTACCTCTGTCATGGTTGGAAAACCTTTTCCCGAGCCCATAGCTTGTCGGAGGGGCACGTTCTCCAATTTAAATTAATGGAGAGCGGCCTGCTCTCCGTCAATATTTTTGGGCGCTCAGGAGCTCGCTTAGGGTGCTGCACGGAGAGCTCTACCGACGACGAAAGCTCCTCTTTGAGCGAGAGTGGCAAGGAGGACAGTGACGGCGATGACGACGAGAGTGGGTGGGAGGCGATGACTCTGACTTCGGCTGAGTGTCGCCCGCACCATCTTCATCAGGTGGCAGCACCATCATCTGCACCTGCATCTCCTTCCCCACTAGGCGATTTGCCAGGGAGTTAGATGCATAGGTGGGGATGGTGCTTACCGGCTTCCTCCAGTAGCCTTCCAGCTGGACCCTGGCAGGCTTCCTCTTGGGTTGCAGTTCCGTTAGCCTTGTAGCATCTTGCTAGCCCAGTTAGTGGCGGTTGACGGGTTACCTCCGCCGTGCTGTCCATCGACGTGTTCACCGACGTCCTCCTGTCCCCACCAGGCTACCTCTCCTGGAGCCCGATGGGGTCAGGCTGGGCTTCTGCTCAGGTGCTCCTTTTGCCCCCCTTCGCCTTCTACCACAGGGCCCAGGAGGAGAGGGACAAGAAAGGGCACTACGGGGCACTTATATTTTTTTAATCTTTAATCTGTAGGCACTTGCCAAATTTTAGTTCAAATAATGTAATCTCTTGAGTCCATGTCTGTGTTCTGTAAGGTTTGTACTTGTATGATCAGCATATTAATGAAAAAGATGAACCTTGTTGGGAACCCGCGCATGTATATGTCCATGCAGAGGCAAAATGCCTCTTTATTTTAAATAAACAAGTTTTCCCGGGCAGGCTATCCTGCCGGTACCCTTTTTATTTTGTTGTCGGAGAACTGAACCTACCTTGCAAAAAATAAAGGGACCAGCCCCCCGCCAATCTCTTTTCACCAAAGGCCACTGCGACCATCCTGGCTGAAGCAACGTTCAAATCCAGAGATGGGAGCACCTATGTTTCAAAGAGCGGTGCGGTTTTCTCATGCATAAGTTTCAGCTTACAGAACATTTATGGACAAGAGGTAATACTTATCTGTTTGTCTTGCCGGAGATCGCAGTGTTGGTCCATCTTCCCAACTGCCCGAGAGGCCAAGCTCACGGCAGGAACCTGCAGCCTTATGCAGATGGGAATGATGCCAGATGCGTCCTTATCTATATGCATATGCAATGCTCATGAAATGCTTATGCAATGCTCTTGAAATGCTCATGCGTGCATGCAACTTTGTCGGGGGGCCCCTAGCGCTTCGTTTATTTCTCTGTAGCTTAGGGTCCGCGCCTGGCTTTGTACAAGGGGTTACATGCAACTGAGGCAAGGCATGTATAAAAGGGTGGCCGCCGGGCAGGGCCCGACAGCCGCGCCTTATGTGTAGAACTTGCGGAGATGCTCAATATTCCATGACTTTTGCAATTGAATGCCATCTCCGGTCTCCAGACGGACTGCGCCAAGTCTAGTGACTTGAACTACCCGGCAAGGGCCTTCCCACTTTGGCGTCAACTTATTTGTACCCTTGGCGGACTGAACGTACCTAAGGACAAGGTTGCCTTCCTCAAAACACCGAGCATGAACCCTGCGGCTGTGATAGCAGCGCAGGGCTTGCTGATAGCGTGTAGCACGCGTAGCAGCCCGGAGACAGTTCTCCTCGAGTAGCACAACGTCGTCACGCCAGTGCTGAACTTCCACTACTTCATCATAGGCAAGCACTCGAGGTGACCCGTAAGTGAGTTCCATGGGGATAACTGCTTCTGCCCCATAGACTTGGGAGAAGGGAGTCTGCCTGGTAGCTGGATTTGGTGTCGTTCTGAGGGACCAGAGAACTATTAGCAGCTCATCGATCCACCGCCGGCCATGCTTCTGCAGCGTATCAAAGGTTCTTGTCTTGAGTCCTCGCAGCACTTCAGCATTCACACTCTAAGCTTGCCCATTGCTTCTGGGATGTGCGACAGAGGCAAATGAGATCTTGCTTCCGAGGGCATGAACATATTGCATGAAGGTGCGGCTCGTGAACTAGGTGCCGTTGTCGGTAACGATCCATGCTAGGACTCCAAAACGGCACACCAATTCTCTCAAGAACTTGATAGGTGACTGAGCAGTCACCTTTCTCATGGCAGCTACTTCCGGCCACTTTTGTAAACTTGTCGATAGCAACGAACAAGAATTCAAAGCCCCCGGCACCTCGGGGAAAAGGGCAGATGATATTGAGGCCCTAGACCGAAAAAAGCCATGACAAAGGGATTGTCTGAAGAGATTGTGCAGGCAGGTGGATGTTTTTGGAATGGAACTGGCAGGCTTCACATATGGTGACTAGCTCAACCGCATATTGGAGGGCTATTGTCGGCGTCCTGGGAACGGGGGTGCCTAGACTTGCCTGCCTGCGGCCCACGGCGTGGCTCCGTCAACGGCCCGGTACGGCCCAGCTTCAGCAACAACCGCCCAAGACCCTCGCGAGGGGCCAAGACTCGCGAGGCGGACGACACCAAGACCTCCCTAGGGGCGGCCTCACTAGGCTGGCTCCTGAGGAGCAGAGATATCAATGCAAGGTGCACCTCGCGAGGTTCATATGACGTGAGCCATGACGACCAAGGCCAGGCAGGCGCCAACGGGTGCAGTGTACCAGTTTCCTCTTCGGTGCTATGGAGGCAAGCGCAGGCGCGGAGTCCCAAGGAATCAAGCAAAGGTTGCCATATCGGTGCAACAAGACCAAGACCGCCAGGACGGCAAGACGGAGGTCATCACGGAGCCCACCGCGGCGTTACCACCAGAGCCTTTTGCAGGCGAAGACTACTTTTGTCAGGATAGCTTGTACTAGCGGTTCCCCTTCAAATTTGGCCGTTGAAGGATCCCTTCCTACCTACATTTGGGAAGAGGACCAAGGCCACTATATATAGGACTTAGCCGCCACCATAGGAGGGGGATCAATTCCACCTGAACCACATCACCAGCTCATCGAGCTCAAGAACACCTCACCTCCTGAGGCTATTCATCCAATGTACTAGTTCATCCTCAGCCCCTCGAGGCAATCCACCACAAAGATGGAGTAGGGTATTACACCGCAAGGTGGCCCAAACTAGGATAAACTGATGTGTCCCTTGTCCTTTGGGTTCGTCGAGCTAGGCTGTGGAATCATAGGGCAGGCAGGTAGAGAAGAGAGAGTTCTTCGCACGCACCCCAGAGTTCGAACCTCTGAAGGGTCTGCGGAACCCCGAATCCGACAGCTGTGGGACAATAGAATCCTTGCCAGAATGCTTTCCCAACTGATGCCCTTGATCCAATGTGGGAGCCGCACATGCCTTTGTGTATCTCAGCCAGCAGTTCCTTTCCTTCTTCACAGCAAATGCACTTCAATTTCACACCATTGGGCCTCCGTATGTATAGAGTGTCTTCGACAATCTGATACATACTGGCCCTCTGGGCTACTCTTTCAGCTACATCTTGGTCATCGGGAAGTTCTCCGGTTTGGAGGAAATGGACTATGTGCCTCGCCCAAGTTGGAGCCTGGGGCTTGGCAACAAGGACTAGTGGCACCTCCTCAACTACGGGGGCACGTCCCTCGTTCACGGGGACCATAGGCCCAGCTGGAGGGTGCGGTCTGGCAAGTGATGAGGAGTTGTTTTCGGCAGGATCCCTACCAGAAGCCCGGGGAGGCTCTACTGGGAGAGGCTTGCTGGAGTCCATTTTTCTCCTTTTCTGAACCATTGTTGCCGGGGGTACGGAGGGCTGAGTAAGATGGAGAACAAAAGTTCCTGGTTCCATAGGAAGCTTCTGCGCGGCACACTGTGACAGATGATCAGCTATGCTATTTTTCGCACGGGGTACGTGCTTTGTTTGCAATCCGTGAAAGCGCTCCTCCAATCTTCTCACTTCCTCAACGTATGCCTCCATCAGTGGACTTTGGTAATCCTTGTTGAGTTGTCTCACCACAAGCTGTGAATCTCCTCGAATGATCAGCTTCTTGATTCCCAATTCTACGACAATCCTGAGCCAGGCAAGGAGTCGTTCATACTCTGTTGTATTGTTTGTCACCTCTTCCTGGGCAAAGTGCATCTAGACGACCTACTTCAAGTGGTCCCCGGAGGGGGCAACAAGAAGCACGCCAGCCTCTGCACCTTGTAGGGTAAAGGCACCATCAAAATACATGATCCATTCTTAGGGCGCTTCCTTGCCGGGTATAATTGTTTCTAGCACTTCCTCATTAGGGGTTGGCGTCCATTCCGCAATAAACTCTGCCAATGCCCTGCTTTGAATTGTTGATGTGCTCTCAAACTTCAGGCCGAAGCTGGATAGCTCCAAAGCCCACTCCACTATCCTGCTGGTATCCTCAGGGTTTCGGAGTATCCTTTGCAATGGGAAGCGAGTGACAACCGTGATCTCATGGGCTTGGAAGTAGTGGCACAGTTTCCTTGAGGCCATGACGAGGCCAAAGATCAATTTTTGCACACCAGGTAACCTCGATCTAGCTCCTTGTAGCAGGGAACTAACAAAGTACACTAGGCGTTGCACGGCTTTCTTCTTTGTCGTGTCCTTGGGGTTGCCCTCGCTGCCGAGCTCATTTCTGTCATGATCCTTATGTGGCTCTGTCAGGCCTTGCTCACTTTTTGCTTCTTCCAGTTCCGATGTGCCATTAAGGCTGCACTAACCACTTGATTGGTTGCCGCCAAGTATAGCAGCAATGGCTCTTGTGGTTTGGGGGCAACCAAGGTGGCCACAGAGGACAAGTAGGCCTTCAACTCTTGCAAATCCGCATCTGCTTCTGGGGTCCACTTCATGGGCCCTGCCTTCTTCAGGATTTTGAAGAGCGGCAGGGCGCGCTCGGTAGACTTTGAAATGAATCTGCTTAGCGCGGCAACGCACCCTGTCAGACGCCTCACATCCTTGACTGTCCTTGCCGCCAGGATCTTCTTGATAGCTTTGATCTTGTGAGGGTTGGCTTCGATCCCCCGATGGGATACAAAGAACCCAAGTAGCTTCCCGGAGGGAACGCCAAACACACACTTCTTCGGTTTGAGCTTCAAGTTGATCTTGCGCAGATTAGTAAATGTCTCCTCCAAGTCCTCGATGAGGGTTGCTCTGTGCTTAGTATTAACCACAATATCATCCATATAAGCGTCAATGTTTCTGGGCAGCTGTGGCTCAAAACCAATCTGGACTACCCTTGCAAAATTAGACCCGGCACTCTTTAGTCTGAATGGCATGCGGATAAAACAGTACATACCACATGGGGTGATGAACGAGGTCTTCTCTTTCTCTTCTTTGGACATGAAGATTTGATGATATCCAGAATATGCATCCAAGAAGGAGAGAAAATCGCAGCCTGAAGTGGAGTCCACAATCTGATCGATGCGCGGCAAGGGAAATGGGTCCTTCGGGCAAGCTTTGTTGAGGTCTATGAAATCTATGCAAAGCCTTCATTTCCCATTACCCTTGCGAACAACCACTGGATTTGCTAACCATGTTGGATGTAGCACACCTCTAACCAAACCAGCTGCCTCAAGGTTCTTAATCTCCTCTGCAATAAATTGCTGCCCCTCCAAGGCCTGCTTCTGAACTTTCTGTTGACAGGCCAGGCATGTAGGCAGACAGCAAGGTGGTGCTCGATTACCTCCCTGGGAACACCGGGGATATCAGATGGTTGCCAGGCAAACACATCGATATTCGCCTGCAGGAAGGCAACGAGCGCGCTTTCCTATTTGTCATTAAGGGTGGCGCTGATAGTGAAGGTACCATCAATGCCAGCCAGCCCTGCCGGAACCTTCTTCACTTGTGGTGCAGCAACCTTGGATCTCTTGCTGTTGGAACTCTCCGGCAAGTCATCAACAGGCGCAGCATACTCCGAAGAGGTACGCTTCCTGGACTCCTTGCTAGCGTCCCTGCTATCCTTCTTCTTTGCTCTATTTTCCTTGGCGGGAACTACAGCCGCTGCTGCCTCTGCCGCGACTGCATCCCGATAAATCTGATCCACGCAAATGATTGCGTTCTTCTCATCTGATGGGATGGAAATGACTCCTACCGGGCCAGGCATCTTCAAGGTATTATAGGCATAGTGGGAGGCCACCATGAATTTAGCTAGGGCTGGGCGTCCAAGGTTCCCATTGTATGGAAGCGAGAGGTCGACCACATCAAACACAATCTTCTCAGTCTAATAGTTCAGTTCTCCCCCAAACATCACACGCAACATGATATTTCCCTTAGGATGACTCATGTCGGGATTAACTCCTTGAAATGTACCCGTGACCTTCAGCTCTTCCTCTGCTATCTGGAGTTTGCTGATGACCTTTGGGGAAATTAGATTCAACCCGGCCCCGCCGTCAACCAACATCTTCGTGACCTTGAGGTTGCAAATTGTTGGAGAGACCAACAATGGCAATCATCCTACCGTAGTGGAACGGTCAGGATGGTCCTCTTCGTCAAAGAAGATGGCCGTGCGTGACCACTCGAGCAGCTTCCGAGCCTCTGCCGTTGGTTCCATGACATTGACCTCACATTCCCACCGTTTGAGTTGCCGGTGGGAGAAGTGCAGGGATGCACCCCCGTCAATGCACAGGGCGTCAGTGGCCTTCTGGAACTCCTACTCACTGGTTTCCTCTTCATCCCCTCCATCACTCTCATCATTGCAAGCTTCCTTCTCTCGACCCCTGGCGGGTTTTCCTTGGTTCCGAAAGGGTTTGCCGGGGAGATTTGCTTCACCGCCTCGGCCCTTCCTACCTGCGGTATTCTGACCTTTTTCCCTATCACGCTTCTCATATTCTGCTCTCTGCCTCTTGACAAGCTGCTCAACCTAATGACACTCTTGAAGATCGTGGCCCTTGGTCCGATGAATCTTCCAGTATGGCCCATCACCTTTCCCGGCCTTCTTGGCAGCCGCAGCTTCTCGGCAGTCAGCGCACATGGCAGCTTCCTTGCCGCGGGCTTCAGCTTTAGCCTTCTTGCCAGTACTAGGTGTGCCCGATCCTTCGACAGTCATCACTGCCTTATCCTTGCGCCTCTTGCTGTGCTTCTTGCTCTTCTTCTGACTGGTGGATTTTTCGTCATCCTCTGAGTCGACGTTGATGCAATCCTCCTCTCCGGGTAGTTTCCTTCCTTCCTCCATCCGAGCACACTTTTCCACCAAGGTGTAAAGCTCCTTCACGGTCTTGGGAAACCGCACGTTCATCTTTGAACGAATCCTTCGGTTGCGCACATTGGATTGGAAGGCAGCTATCACAGCTGCTGGATGGACATTCGGGATGTTCCTGTGGACTCTGCTGAATCTCTGCAAGTACTTGAGGAGAGTCTCTCCTTCTTTCTGTTGGAGAAGCTGCAAGTTGCTGGGCCGCCCTGGTTCTTGATGGCCGCCAGTGAAGGCGCCAATGAACTCATGGCACATGTCAGCCCATGACGAAATGGAGTTCTCTGGCAGGTGCATCAGCCAAGACCTCACATTGGACTTGAGTGCCAAAGGGAATTAGTTGGCAAACACCTTCTCATCTCTTCCCCCGGCAGCTTGAATAGCAATGGTGTAGATGCTCAGAAACTCTGCCGGGTTAAGCCTCCCATCATACTTCTCGTCTATCTCTGGCTTGAACGTGCCAACGGACGGCCAATGGACTTGCCGCAGCTCACGAGTAAAGGCAGGGCACCCAACCTCGAAAGGTAGGGACCCGCCAACCTCGAGCGTAGGCTCGTCAACGTCGGGACCATCGCACCCATTGGTTCGATGGTGGTCGTCGCGGTGTCGCTCAATGACAACGCACACGTCTCCCCTCCGCTTGTCCTCCGGGGCTCGCCGTTGGCCTGGACGTGCTTGAGGGTCAGACGAGGCCATCGAGACATCATCAGGTTCTTGATTCTATCGCGCTCGCACTGGTTACCGTGGCAGGGACTGCACCATGGGGGTGGCCCCTTCCGTACGACAAGTAGCACGAGCCGTCATCGTTGCTTGGGGAGGTCATGGCGGGCCAACTCGCTATGAGCCCCCAGCCCTGGCGAAACCGAGAAGACTCTCGATGGTGGCACGCCACTCGTCCATCTGTTCGACCGCCGGCGGAAACCTTAGTAGCAGCTAAGCCCGTGCCATGGCCTCCGTAGCGGTGCTTGGCATGGGTGATGATGATGCGGAACGCACCATCGCTCGGCTTCTGACGGTGCCTACTGCAACAGCACCACGTCCTTGCTTTTGCGAGGCAGCCATTTGGATGGCATGGTGATTTGGTGAAGGTGCTTGAGGGCCAGCGGCTTTGTTGGGTGCAGCGACCTGGTCGACTCGCCCCTGGGGAGGTGCGCGCGTTCCGGTCGCTCCCGTGGCGAGGGCGGCCCGAGGGCGGCGATTAGCCCCGGACCGAGTGCCATCGCTGTGGTTGTGCCCATCGGCAAGAGGAAGGGGCGTAGATGGAACAATCCCTTCACCCGTACCTCGTGGATCATGGCCGTCGGGATGTTGCTGATGCTGCTCTACTCTAGTGTCCCCTGCTCCTGCTTCAGCCGCGGGGGAGGTGGTGACGGTGCCGCCTGCTCCGACCACATCCCCAGCAGCGTCCAGATCCTCCCGCCACCGCATCCCTCGTACAATTGGTGGCTGCGGGCGGTGGAGCCTTTGAGGTGGATGGGTGAGCTAAAGCACCGGTTTTCTTCTTGGGCACCATGGTTGATGGCGCCGTCGAAGAAGAAGATGGCAATGAAGATGATGCGTTGCTCATGCTTGCTGGTTTGCGCAAGTGATCCCCCTACCTGGCGCGCCAAAGATGTCCCTGGAAACCACGGCCACCTATGGATCAAAGGTCCCTTGCTGGTTCGGCGGGGGGACGACACGTTGCAGAAAGAGCAGAAGAGCGTGGGGCAGCACGGCAGAGATCACACGGGCAGTTTTATCTGGGTTCGGGCCGCCGTGAGGCATAAAACCGTACTCCTGGTTTGGTGGATTGATGGTGGAAAAATGGTGGTGGTCGCAACACGTTTGCCCGGCAGGGTTGCCTCATGGCGAAACGGCTACGTGCGTATGAAATGTGAGGGGGTGGATTCGCTAACACAGGGTCCAACACTTTCTATGGTTGCCTCGGGCCTCCTTTTATAGACTATGGGGTCACCATAGTGGAAAATTAGTCATTATGCACTGATAAGATAGCAAACAATGCTATCATACCTAACTTTGCAGGCTGACAGAGTGCATTAAATGCGCCGCTCATAGTCACATCGTCACTTGCCCGGCAAGCCTTGACGGGTTGTTTTGCCAGCTTCGTGCCTGCTCGCTCGACACGTCACAGGACGGGTGTTGTCTATAGGTATTTCCTATAGAAGAGGTTGCCATGCGGCAAATGGCTTCCACTTAGTCACTTTGCGGCTCGACACCGCATTGATCAATGACGTGCGTCGTGGTGAAGTGGTTTGGTGAGGTGGCTCCGCCTCCGTGAGCCCCGGCAGGCTCTGTCGGGATGTCTTGGAGGTTTTCTTCCAGGGCGACCCCGTCCTCGCCAGGCTTGCCTGCCCGGCAAGGGAGAGGTCTTGGTCCTCTACATCTGCACGTTGGTCCTCTAGAGATCTTGATCTGTTGAACTTTGGCCTGATCTTGGCACTGTAATCTTGCTCCCGTGCTTGTGCATAGCTAGGCAAGGGACCCAAGGTTTGTTGCGCCGATAGAAATTTAGTACCATGATCTCAAACAATAGTATTCGGCACACCATGCAAGCAAATAATTTCACAAAAGAATAAATCAGCAACATTAACAACATCATCGCTTTTATGACATGGTATAAAGTGTGCCATTTTCGAGAACCTATCCACGACAACAAATATGCTATCTGTCCCCTTGTTTGTTCAACGTAAACCCAAAACAAAGTCCATAGATATATCCTCCAATGGTACACTCGGTACAGGTAAAGGCATATATAAACCATGAGGATTGAGTCGTGACTTAGCTTTTTGACATGTAGTGCAGCGAGCAACAAAGCGCTCAACATCCCATCTCATCTTTCTCCAAAAGAAATGTGTAGCAAGTACATCCTCCGTCTTCTTCCGCCAAAGTGTCCCATTAATCCTCCTCCATGCGCCTGCTGCAACAACAAAAGATGAACAAAGCTAGCTAGAATGCATAGCTTGTTAGCACGGAACAGAAATCCATCGTTAACGACGAACTTGTTCCATGTTCTCCCTTCTTTACAATTCTGTAATACATCTTTAAATTCAATATCATGCTCATATTGATCCTTGATGGTCACCAAACCAAATATTTTAAAATCAAGTTGTGAAAGCATAGTATAACGACAAGATAATGCATCAGCAATAACATTTTCTTTACCCTTCTTGTGTTTAATGACATAAGGGAAAGTCTCAATGAATTCAACCCATTTAGCATGTCTATGTTTCAGTTTTCCTTGACTTTTAATATGTTTCGAGATTCATGATCAGAATGAATAACAAATTCTTTGGGCCATAAATAATGTTGACATGTTTCCAAAGTCCGAACAAGAGCATATAATTCCTTATCATAAGTAGAGTAATTCAGATTAGGCCCACTCTTTTTTTCCAGAAAAGTATGCAACTGGATTACCATCTTGTAATAACACACCTCCTAATCCAATTCCACTAGCATCACATTCAAGCTCAAAAGTCTTATTAAAATCAGGAAGTTGGAGTAGAGGAGCATGTGTCAACTTATCTTTCAATACCGTGAAGGCTTCTTCCTATGCGGTACCCCAAATAAAAGGCACATCCTTCTTTGTAAGCTCATTGAGAGGTGGAGCAATGGTGCTGAAATGTCTCACAAAATGCCTATAGAAACCAGCAAGGCCAAGGAAACTCCTCACTTGTGTGACCATTTTGGGCTGCGGCCAACTCTCAATAGCTTCAAACTTGGCTTTATCAACTTCAATTCCATGTGGAGTAACAACATAGCCAAGAAAAGATACTCGGCCGGTGCAAAAGGTGCACTTCCCAAGGTTACCAAACAAACGTGCATCACGTAGAGCAATAACAGCATGTAAATGTTCCAAATGTTCCTCCAAAGATCTGCTATAAATCAATATATCATCAAAGTAAACTACCACAAATCGTCCAATGAAAGCACGTAAAACTTAGTTCATTAATCTCATGAAAGTACTAGGTGCATTAGTTAACCCAAAAGGCATGACTAACCATTCAGATAATCCAAACTTACTTTTAAATGATGTTTTCCATTCATCTCCCAATTTCATATGAATTTGATGGTATCCACTACGCAAATCAAGAGCCACTCAATTCATCAAGCATATCATCTAGCCTAGGTATAGGCTGACGATAATGAATAGTAATATTATTAATGCATGTACAATCAACACACATACGCGACGGACCATCCTTTTTGACACAAGTATAATAGGAACAACACAAGGATTAAGAGATTCGCGTATATAACCTTTGTCGAGCAGCTCCTGTACTTGACGCATAATCTCCTTCGTCTCCTCTTGATTGGTACCGTATGGCGGACGATTTGGCAGTGAAGCACCGGGAATTAAGTCAATTTGATGACCAATCCCTTGAATAGGTGGTAATCTCGGTGGCATGTCTTGTGGAAAGACGTCAGCGAACTCCTGCAAAATATTAGTAACAGCAGGTGGCGAAGCGGAAGGCACATCCTCGAATGAAAATAATGCCTCTTTGCACACAAAAGCATAGCGAACAGATTTGCTGAAATCTAGCTCATCAATAGCAGATTTGGTGGCAACTAAACATGAACTTTTCAATTTAATTACGGAAACAACAATAGATGGTTTATTATTAGGCTTCATTTGTTGCTCAAATTCCTTTGCCGCAATCTAATTTTCACTCTTATTTTTCTCCTGTTTTGCTTTATTAGCTCTATTAATATCATCTTTCAAAATGGAATCAGGAGACATAGGAAGCAAAGTAATATGTTTATCCTTATGAACAAGAGTTTACTTATTATTTCTACCATGGTGTATAGATTTTTTATCAAATTGACATGGTCTACCAAGTAATAAGGAACATGATTGCATGGGTACCACATGACAATCAACATAATAAGCATATGTAGAGATACTAAAATACACACGAATAGTATGTGTTACCTTAACCTTGCCGCTGTTGTTGAACCACTGGATGTAGTAAGGATGTCGATTTGTTCTTGTGCTGAGAGCTAGCTTCTCCACCATCTCCATGCTAGCCAAGTTGTTGCAGTTCCCTGCATCAATGATGACGCGGACAGAACGTTCCTTCACAACTCCCTTTGTATGGAACAAATTATGCCTCTGATTTTGCTCAACTTGTCTTACCTACACACTCAAAACACATTGAGCAACTAAACTCTCATAACTATCAGCATCTTTAGCAGTCATGTATTGTGTCTCAGGTTCAGAATCATCTTCACCATGTTCTTCACTTGCAATAAGAGCCAAAGTCTCCTCATCATAGTAACTAGAGGACTCATAACCACCATCCTCAGTAATAATCATCACACGCGAAGATAGACATTTGCTCGCATAGTGACCTCCACCCTTGCAACGACGGCATATAACCTCATGTGTTTGCCCTGTTGATGCCATGGATGAAGAAGAGCTCTGTGCAGGACCGGAAGGTTCGCTCCTGGCAGATGGTGGTGGTGGTGCCTGTTTTCTTGTATCTCGGTTGGAATTGGCAGCTGAGGTTAGTGGTGCTGCAGTAGGACATGTGGGAGTAGAGGATGTACGTGGTGTCCATGATGAACATCGACCTGCAGAAAAATTAGTTCGCGCCAATGCCTGTCGATCCTGAACTTCACGTTTAGCTCTGCAAGCAAGATGGAATAAACGAGTTATATTATTATACTCCTTATACTCTAGAATGGTCTGAATCTCTTTATTTAATCCACCCATAAAACGTGCAAGCATAGCTTCACTATCCTCAACAATACCACATCTACTCATGAGAGTTTGTACTACCTAATAATACTCCTCTATAGAATATTTTCCTTGTCTCAAGCGCTGCAATTTTTGAAGTAACTCACGTTGATAATATGGTGGAACGCAACGAATATGCATAGCAGTTTTCAAACAGCCCAAGTAGTAGGGATATTATCATAATATAATCTACAATGTTCAGACTACCAAACAGAAGCAAAACTAGTGACTTCACAAATAGCAACAAAAACACGTCTTTCCTCAGGACATTGTAAGCATATGAAACGTTGTTCAGTTTCTAACTCCTAAGTCAGATATACACCAGGAATGTTCAATTTTAGTTTAGGAATATGGTCATAATCTCGTACCTGAGGTGGTGCTGGAGCTCTACCGTTGCGATTATATGCATGAGGTCGACCTGGTGCTGGTGGTGCTGGTGGTTGCATGTAGTTCTGATTTTGATCAACCTCATCCTCATAATAGTCCTCCACCTGTGCAATAGCAGGAGGAGCTACTGAAGCATCAATAGCAGTAGCAGCGGTACTAGAAGTTTGTCCAGGCTCAAGAGGAACATGGCCCGCTCGATGGAGGGCTGTTTTGCGACGTGGAGGTGGTTGTTGTTGTTTTTGCAATGGTGCAGTAGAGGAAGTAGGTGGAGGTAGACGCGCAAGCACTTCAACAAACTTGGCATCCAACTTGTTGTCAATTGTCTTCTCAACGTCATCAATCCTCGCTAATGCCTTGCCAAAACTGGCCATCACGTCTTCTACCTGTTGACCCAACATTTCCTGGAATTTATCGTGGAGCTCCTTATTCGCCATGTTTCCAAGTCGAGCTCATCCGAATGTGATACTGGCATGGTTAGCAGCAAGAGTAAAACACAAGAATATGTCCTATAGACTTCTAGGAAGTGGCGGTGGTGTTGTGGAAAGTAACAAATCCGTCAAGCGAATCTCAAATGCTTACCAGTTCTCACCAAGCAGCATTGGTGATCGGCAACCGTTGTAGTCAAAACTCTCAAATCTTGGATAAAACGATTACCCGGGAGAGTCAAATGCACGACATAGATGTATGTGGAGCTGGGAAGGCTTATAATATGGTAGCAAAAAGTGTCAGCAATAAGCAATTCAGAGATGCAAAGTTGAAAAAACGCTCAACGACGGTACTATGCTGGTCCTAGGCTAGACCATAGTAGAGATGCGTGCCTAGAACACCAATAAAATCATGGCGCGGCACGTAAACAAGGGAAAAGCACACTCTGGAAAAAATTGCATTTTTTTGTTTTTTTGTGCTCCTTTTATTCAAAAAAAATCACTATAATGGCGAGTGTCTCAAAACTCTTCCCAAGTCAAAACAACAGGATAGGAACGAATTTTTTTGACTATTTTTTGGAAATTATGGCAGCGACGACGAAAAAGTGCGACAAAAGTGTCTCAAAATGCTCCCTGGGACCTAAAAACAGGATAGGAAAATAATATTTTCGATCGCTGGAATTTTGGCCTAGAAACAGCCCGGGGGTCTCCAGACTTAGGCAAGGAAACACGAATCAAAAAATAGATGTATCTCAAAAAAAACCTAATATGAAAAGAACTCGGATTTGTGGTGGGATATATAGACTTGGATCGGTGGTGTTATATGGAATCGGATTGGTGGTGGTATATGGACTCGGATCGGTGGTGGTATATGGACTTGGATCGGTGGAGGTATATGGACTCAGGGAAGTAGCGGGTAAGCGGTGGTGGTATATGGTAGGGGCGATGATGATGGTCCGGCGGCAGCGTGAAAAATTGTGAATTGAACTCGAAACTCTAAAGAACTAGACACTAAGACCAGCAACTTGACACGACGATGCAACCGCAAATTCAACAAAGCAAATACGGAAAAGATTATGCAGTGGCTCAGAATGGTTTGGATATGATGAACTAACCTAACTTTTTTGTGGCTTTTTCTAGGACTCTAGGTATGAAGGACAGATGCAATCTAGACTACAAAAAAATTCTAAAATCTCACCGAGCAACCTGAAAACTAATACCACTTGATAGAGGCAAAGGTGTCCCGTCTTTCGATGAGATGGTGATTATCGTTTTGGAGGAGTAGACTTTGTCGATCCGACTACGAACGTGCGAGGACGTCGCGCCTTAGCAATCGCTAAACCAACTCCGAGAGGTTATTGACCACGCCGGAGCACAATCAACCTGACCACGAAGGTCGATTTCCTGCAAGCAAACAAAGAACCAGCAAGAAACTAAGATTGCAATCTAGATATTGCGAATATAAGATGAAAGCTTTATTGAATAAGGTGTGGTTCTGTGACATCTTATTCTGGTCGTTGAACACAAATGAAGTACGCGAAGTTGCAACTATGGCGAACTTTTAATCTAAACAAAACCCAAAGTCTAAACAGCACCCTAAGGGCTGTATATATGGAGGAAGAGGGCAGAATTCCGTGGCCCTAGAAAGAGGGGTCCGAAACGAACCTTAACTCTTGTTTCCCCACACATACAGACTCTAAAAATAGCCTATACTCAGGTATTTCAAAATTACATGGGCCTGGACCAATAATAAGGCGACACAGCACCTATAATAGCCTCTGGACGAAATTTAGGAAGTGGCATATTGTATATTTCGTCCAAGCCTTCACACACTCATTATGGTGGCTTCAAAGTCCTGAAATCATCACTAGAAACACCATTCTTATTTCCTTGGTGCATGCCATCATCTCCATGCTTGAACATGCTCCAAGGTTCATCTTTCTTGTCCAATCTAGGCCCTTCATTTGTAAGAAAAACAAATGTATCCTATTTAGGAAGCATCATATTCTTGTGAACATTAGAATCATTACCAAGAAACGAAAGTACCTGGTAATTCCATTGGCATGTGCGAGCTCTAGTAATTTGTCCAGTATGTATAGCAGCAGGGGCTATGGGTGCAACAATGGTATTGATGTCCTCATCAGCTGAGAAAGCAAGTAGGCCTCCGTTGGGTATTTCTTTAAAAAAATTAGACCTGGGCTAGCCATTTTCAGCAAGAAAAAAAACGCAACTGGGCTCATCATGTGGTAAACATAAAATAAAACCCTATCTAGATGGGCCACAGCCCCCGCATAGCCCCGTTGTTATCATGATCCGTCTCTAAAACTAGTAAATAAAAACTGCTTGTCCCTAAAAAAAGTAAATAACAACTGCGTGACCAGTTGGGTCCCTGGTGTCAGCTGTTCGTTGTGTAATTCTCTCATTTATTGACTATGTTGACAATGGCGTGGGCCCAGATGTCCAACCATTAGGAGGAACCATTTTTTGGGCTTGTAATAATGAGGCACTTGCTTGCGTATTGCCATGACCCTGGTGGGTCCCTACTGTCATCCTCTCCACGTAAAGTCATCTACTTGTTCCTCTCGATTGTTGAAGACGTTGATAAAGCAAGACGGCGGCGCACCGCGCACAACGAGCTAACCAAGGCGGAGGACGACGGCGAGGCCTCGGATGAAACGAACAGGAGCCGTGGAAGATGCGCCAGTCTAGTCGCAGGCGAAGCTGAGTACGAGGGTTGAATGGTTCGGGTGCGGGTGCGTGTTGGGGCTGACATCACCAGAGAATAACAGGATGTTTGGGGGAATAGAGGCATAGACTGGCCAACATTTTAGGGTACGGTATGGCGGCGGAGGCGCAGCCAGCCGTTGGAACCAGGAGCAGGCGGAACTAACGGGGTGGTTTGGTTTGGGCAGCTGGATGAAGAAGACAAGAGATAGAAGATACACAATAGATGTTGGATGTCAATCCAATGGCTGGTAGGCAGAATCGTTTGTTGACTAGTAATTAAGTCGACACCACCTTGGATAGGCTTTTTCCTCGTGGGTCCCAAATGTCAGAATCCAAATCTGTCACGGTCATGCAGCCTTTCTTATGAAAATTTACAGCCCATTTGGTGTGCTAGTTCAAAATAAGTTTGTGGGTGCTGGTGGGGGCTAATCACTTGGGATCTGTAATGCATAGTCAGCTCAAGCAGCCGGCGAAAGTGATGTTATTTCCCCTAGTTGGGATTTTTTACAATATTTTACTCTTAATTAAACAAATGGCAAGCCATTTGCCTTGTTTCAAAGAAAATATGACAGTCACAGCCGAGTTGAAAAGGGCAACAACATCTAACTCCAGCTTACAAACTATACAAAAGAACGAGGGTAAATTGTTCATCAGATTTAGCCAAAACCCAGATTAAAAAGGGCAACAACATCTAACTCCAGCACTGTTTCCGGCAGTCACAGTCAAATGGATCATTCGGGTCCATAGAATGAACATCCTAGGTCGTCAAATTTACTGGATTATGACCACAAGATGTTGTCAATAGAAGCCTGACACGTCCAGAAGCCCTTTTGTCCACCTGAAACTCCTTTTTTGCGACATACCCATCCGTCAAAACCATGCTGCTCATAAACTTAAGCCTGATGGACAATAGTAGCCTCGCATTCTGCAGGAAGAATGTGACAAATCTAGTGTTTGCATGGTTGGCTACATATGTTCCAGCATTATTGTCTTCAATCGAATGTCATGAGAAGTGAGTAAATCCTGGTGCTTACAAATCCACTGATTGGTTATAACTTTCTTACCCTGTCCTGTTGCCTAAATAGACATGAAGATTGAAAACAGTTAAGGTCTAAAAAAGAGTGTTGAAAGAGCAACAGCTGAATGGTTAATTCTAGTACACAATATGCGGGCTTCCAATGTGTGTGAAATTATCACATTTATATACAACTTCTCCAGACATGGAAAGCATTGCAGCAAGCCAATAATCTCAGTCGGATCAAAACTATTCATTTTGATATATAAGATCTTGACAGAATCCCGCACCATTGATAGGCTATCCATGGACAAACTCTTCATTGAGCATAGAACATAATATTAGTACAAAATGTGCACTCAAAGATGATATAGAACTTATGCACAGAAATTTAAAATGCAGCTTATGATTAAAAGTGTAGATGATAATGTACAGTACCTGAAGAACTTTGGAGCCAAACACCATCTTGAAATGAGCACAGAGATCATGTATTACACCCAAGGTCTATAGTTTAGGCACAGAGACGACAGTTATTTCCGATGGTGAATAACTACAATCAAGGATCAACCTTTGAAGTGAAGGGGCATCTTCGATGATGAGCTGCCTTCCGTCAAAAGAAATTCCAATTCTTACAAGGTTTGGAGAATTTATTTGGAGACAATCGATTCTAACTGTGAAAACAAGCACCAAGCTCTCCAGGGAAGGGCAACTAGAGTGGATGATGCTATGCAATGAGGCTTCCAACATACGAACCCGCACAAGTGAAAGTTTTTTGAGAAATGGGAGTTGAAGGTTTAGTACCAGATTGTCTGGTAGGGAGCACAACGCAAAGGAGGCGGTGTGGAGAGAGGAGGAAAACCGCGAGATGGACATCGGTGCTGAGGGCACAAGTACATGGCATTCGGTATCAATGTGATTTCTAGGGGAATAGTAGAACTCAAGCAGCTGTAGTTCTGTGAATTCAGGGGATTTCATCCAGGCGTCCACCATGCAGGGCATGCTATCCATGCTTAGGTAGCATGTCGAGATGTAGAGGCTTTGAATGGAGCCCTAGTGGGAGGAGATGATGGCTCTGGGGAGTTCAAAATTATTAAAGAGAGATAGCTGACGACAGTCGAGATTAAGGGGCGCGGCGCGCCATACAGGGCGCCACCGAGTTGAGAGGACTTGGGTGCAGCAGCAATCCTTGGTGGGGAGAAGCGAGACGATCTCCCCAAGGATGGCGTCCGGGAGATCGCCGATGCGGTCCACCCGAGATTCTGTGGGTTCTTGGGATCCGGTCGGGGCGGGCTCACCGCTTCTCCCCGTGCTGCCGGGAGCGGGATCTACAACAGGCATCACCGCTGGCGGGAGCCTCATCTTCTTGGCGCTGGGGTTAGCCGACTCCATTTTCTTCGAGGGTGTCACGTCGAGCTCACGGATTTGAGTAGAGTAACGAATGACGAGCCTAGTCGTAGTGCAAGTGAAGAAGAAGGGGAGATGTGGTTTTCTGTAGTAGTGAGGAAAACGGGGAGCTTGGGTTTTTTGTAGGAGTGAGGTGAGGAATTTGGGGGTACGAGTGGAGCGAGCTGACGTGAGGTGGGTGGGACTGAGGAGGAAGAAGAGCACCCAGATTTTTGGGGGGGCGGTGTGCTGGGTAGCGCCTCTCATTAAGTAAATATATGGGATTTTGAATTGATTTTATTATTTACTAGGGTGGATGGGCTCTTTTCTCTTGGGCCCAGAGAAACAATTAGTACTAGTACAGTGGAGACACTCTGCAGCTACCCAAAAAAACAATTACTACAAGTAAAGTGGATACACTACCGCTTCTGGCTCCTCTGAGGTCATCGAAACGTCTCCCTCTACTGAATGTTGTTTTACTTTGGTTCACCGACATGCGGGCCATCTAGCGCATGTGCCCAAATGCCAGCCACTAAATTAGAAGGCGGTATGCAGGCGAAGAGTCACCCCGGTCGTTGCGCGGCAGTAACGAGCCGTCATATCACAAAACCCCACCTCCCAGCAGTCTAAGTTTGATGGACGAAGCAACCGTCGTTTCACTCTTCGCTGAATCCCCTTCTCCCTCACCGTCTTCCAGAAAGCCAACACTCGCATCTGCCAATGTTCTTCTCTCCCATTGAAGGGAAGGTAAGCGGATCTGTGATTCTAGTATATTTTATTTCAGAAAAAAGGAAATTTTGCAAAGTAGTAACCAATCCTCACTCTCTTTTTTGTTTCATTGTCATTGGATTGTGTTTTCCTTTCAGTTGTCTCCTAGTATTTGTCAGATTCATGATGGACGAAGGAGAACCATGCAAAGATCTGCCGATGTTGGAGCAGATGCGGGAGGCTAATCCCCACGAGAAAGAGAGCTCCAAGAAGATAGAGGCAGCCACCGAGCCGACCCCAGATACGCTCACGGCCACTACTGAGATGGTCAATGCCTCGTTTGAGGTTACATCCACCGTGGCCCTCCAGGGGCAGTATTCCCCCTTCAAGGATGTGTCCCCCCCACTGAGCTGCCCAAGGTGATTTTATTCTTTGTCGATCTCGATTGTGGTTTTTTCATCTAAGTATCACTACAAAAAATACACTTCCGTGATGATAGGTGTTTGTCACAGTAGGTCACGTTTTCTGTCATGCATGTACATCCATAACGATTTTATGACAGAATCAAGATAGTCATACCTATGCTGTCGTAGAAGTGTTCCATGACATTACCAAAATTATCATTACGGAAGTGTCCACTTCCATGACGATAAATCGCGTGTCATAGAATTGCTTTCATTAAGGGTAACCGAAACGTGGCATCCACCGTAATGGGTCGCCGTTAAGCTATCGGGTTCTGGTTTGGATCCGAGAAACCGTTAACACCCAGGACAAACGGGGATTTTCCACGTGTAAAATTCTCAATGGCCAGAGGAACCACGTGTCGGCTTACCGTTGGGACAGATGTCATCCACTGATTGGACTGAAGGCGCCTATGATACGTCAACACGTGGCACGTCCCAACAGAGGCCCATTCATGTGAAAAGGCTGGCCCATTTGACTATGTCAAAAAGTAGCGGGCCGACCCACAGAAAGCCTGTTAACGGCCTGTTCGCATATAGCCCATTTATAGCTCGCTAACTCACGGCCAGTTACGGCCTATCCGAATTACACCCAGTCGCGTCATCTGGGCCGTCCAATATGATTCCAGCCCATTATATCTTCCGGCCCATGTATCGCCCATGACATCTTTCGCCCCATATGAGCCCTTTGTAACTCTTGACCCCATTAACGGCCCGTGGTGAAACTAGCCCGTAATGAATAGTGTGTCAGATTTCGGGCTCCCCAGACCCTTGATAGATTTGAACTATGGGGTGTGTACGAAGAACTCAACCTCCCCAGTCTGCCAACTCATCGATTCCTAGGCCTAGCTCGATGAATAGGAAGGAAATGGGACACGGCAGTTTACCCAGGTTCGGGCCACCTTGCGGTGTAAACTCTACTCCTGCTTTGCGGTGGATTGGCCTTGAGGTGGGCTGAGGATGAACTAGTATAGTTGGGAGAACCACCTCAGGAGGAGATGTGTTCTTGTGCTCGAGTGAGCTGGTGAATGTCTGGATGGAATGGATCCGATCCCTCTCTACGGTGGTGGTGTTGCTCTACTTATAGTGGCCTTGGTCCTCTTCCCAAATGAAGGTGGGAAGGTATCCCACAATGGCCAAATTCAAAGGGGATAACTAGTACATCCTATCCTGACAAAAGGTGGTCTGCGCCTGCAAAGCCTCTGGCCGTGACGCCGTGGTGGGCTCGGCGATGACCTCTGTCCTGTCGTCTTGGCGGTCTTAGTCTTGTTGCATGGAAATGGAAACCTTTGGCTGATTTCTCGGGCCTCCGCGCCTACGCTTGCCTCTTTAGCACCAAAGAGGAAAATGTTGTACTGCACCCACTGGCGCCCACCTGGCCTTGGTCGTCATGGCTCACGTCATCCAAGCCTCACGAGGTGAGGGCTTGCATAGAAATCTCCGCTCCTCGGGAGCTAGCCTGAGGAGGCCATTCCTTCTGGAGGTCTTGACGTCGTCCGCCTCGCGAGGCTTGGCCCCTTGCGAGGGTCTGGAGTTGTTGATGCTGAAGCTGGGCCGTACCAGGCCATCGATCGAGCCACGTCATGGGCCGCAGGTACGCAAGTCTGGGTACCCCGGGTCCCAGAACGCCGACAGTAGCCCCCAGGCGCAAGGCGTGCTCGGACTTGGCTTCGAGGCGAAGCCAAGGGGCAAGGGCGAAGCGCCGCAGGCCCCAACCGCCTGCGGCCTCGGTCGACGCGTGGCGCCTGATGGGACGTGGGCGTCTCCGCTTTCCCACACAGCCTCGGCAACCGTCCAGGGCTGACAAAAAGGCTGGCGCCTGCCGCTAAGCCTCCATTGCCTCCTCATTGTCTTGCTCCAGATCCCCTTGTCGCCCTGTTCAGAGCACCTCTAGATCTACTTAATCCTCTCCTTGGTATCGTCATCAATGGCTACCGACAAGGCGATGTCATCAGCCCCTGCCGCGCGCTTGGCCTCCTGGTTCGAGCCGGCCCTGGGCGCACCCACTGTTGCTTAGACGAAGAACCTTGGCATTGTGCTTCCGTTGACGGCGAGCGGCGGCAATGAGGGAGGAGGGACGGCGCTCCGAAATGGCTCCACTAAGCCGGAGGCCTTGGGGGAGACCTTTTACCCCTTCTTTCTGCACAGCATCTTCACGGGGCTCGTTCCCCCTTCTCCAATTTCTTCTTCACCATCCTCAATCATTACCGGATCCACGCCCTTCACCTTCATCCCAACTCCATCCTCCTCCTGTCGATCTTCGCCTTATACTGTGAGGCGTTTGTGGGGGTGATGCCCTCCATCGCGCTTTTCCGCCACTTCTTCTACCTCCGGATGGGCGGCTCCAGTGCTCCGGGTGCGCCAGCTTTGTCGTGGCCCACGGCAGCAACGCCATCTCGAGGACTGGGAAGAAGGTGGAAGACTTTTGGCACAAGTGGATCTTCATGGATGCCAAGCGCTCCCATGCTTGGCTAGAGCTGCCGACCACGCTGTCGATGAAGTTGGACCGGTGGGCTCACGAGAAGCTCACCGACCCCCTGGCGGAGCGGTTGCTGGAAAAGATGACGGCTGACCTGAAGGCGAAGAAGGTGACAGGGGCCATGATCATCAAGGAGTTCCTGACGAAGCGTCTGACTCCGCGCCAAGCGCACTGATGCCCCCTATGGAGCTTCAAGGGCGCGGAAGACGACCCCCGGTTGCGCCCGGACGACCTGTCTGACGAAGAGCTGAGCAAGGCCGTGCGCACCTTGCTCGAGAAGGACCAGGGCGCACGTGGATAAGGTAGCGGTCGCCATGCCTGTCTTCAATGAGCGGGGGCTCGCGCCGCTGAAGCCTTCCCAGCTCCCTGGCTCCTCGGTGCCGGTGTCCTCTGGAGAGTCTGGGGAGGAGGAGAAGGCGGACCTCGTAGGTGACCTGGGAAGCAGTGGGAGAGACCTCTCGCCTGCGGTAGAACGACCTCCTCCGCGCCCTCTTCGATGATGACAATGCCGGCGAGTACTTGGTCGAGGGGTCACCGCTCTCCACAAGGGTTGCCACGAGGTGTGGTGGCACCCCTCTAAAGAGGCCGAAGATGGGGACCCCGAAGAAGAGCGGGACGGCGTCACTTCCTCGGGGCAGCACCCCCGCCTTGTTGCCGACTGCTGATGTGCGCTCGTCCGCTCCTGAGAGTGTGGCGAAGCTTGTGCCCCCAAAGCTCAGGGCCTCCGCGCTCCTGGGAAGGAAGAGGGAGTGCGTCGCCAAGGACCAGTAAGTGTATCACCCCATCTTCCTTTCCTGCCCTTGATGCGGTAACCAAAACATCCCCCTCTTGATGGCCAGGCTGACGTCGGCAGCGAAGGGGAAGAAGGAGGATGCCAGGGCCGCCGAGGCCAAGCGGCCTGTCGCGGCCCCGGTGACCCTGGTGTGGGAGGAAGAGGCCGCCTCGCGCCCAGAGCTGGCCCCTCGAGGCTCGGGGATCCAGCCTCAGTAGAAGGCTGCCTCCGTGGCTGGGCTGACTCTGGAGGTGCCTTCTCCATCGCACCCGCCGGGGGTCTGAGGGCTCCAGAGCCCCCGGTCGTCCTTGCTGCTGCTCCACTGGCCCAGATGCAGGCGCCAGCTACTCCCCAAGCCATCGCGCTGGCTGGCCATGGCTCCTTCACCATGCCCAGCACCCTGGAGGATGCCTCCGCGGCACTGGACCAGCTCCGGGCTGACCTTCAGGGCACCGACCGGCGCATGACAGCAGGGCGTCTGGGGCTGGTCTCGGGGTGGCTCCAGGCCGACTCATCCATCAGGGCGTCCTGGGGCCATGCCGATGCGGCCGTAGAGGAGGGCCGGAAGGTGGCCATCGTAGCCGCAGCCGCTGGCGACGCGGCGTTGAAGGACGCAGCGGCTGCCAGGAGCGCTGCCGTGCGGCGGAGGCTGAGCTGAAGACCCTCTGCGATGAGCAGGCCGCCCGGACCCATCAGCTCGAGGAGCAGGAGGAGAAGCTAAAGACCCGGGAAGCTTCGCTCACCGAGTAGGCAGGCTAGGAACAGGCCACGGAGCGCAGCCGCCTGGAAAAGCTGAAGGAGGAGGTGGAGGCGGCCCAAGTTCCCCATGCCAAGCTTGTCTCCGAGGATGAAGCTCGGCTGGAGACAAGGGAGAAGCTCCTCGCCACTGTTGAGGAGGCAGTCGCCGTGGGGTGCGATGCCTTCGTTTCCCTCGAGCTGAGGTCCCGCAAGCTGCAAGACCTCTATGGGGAAGGGTACGAGAAGCCGATGGCGACTCTGGAGCAAGGCCCCGCCGAGCTGCTCCCCAAGCTTGCCACGGCGCTCGAGGGCATTGTCATCGGAGTGGGCCCCATGGTGGAGGGAGAGTCCTGCGTGCTTTTTACCTCAGCCGCAACGTGCATCTTCAGCCACCTCCATCTTCGAGACCCCAGCTTCGACTTTGGAGCGCTACTCGAACCTGTGGATCATGAGCTCCACGACGCTGCTGCAAAGGTCGTGAAGGGACAGGTAGAGGCCCTGCTGCAGAAGTTCCTCGCCGTCAACCCCGTGACTATGGCTGATGGCAAGTACGGTGGCGACGTTGTCGACGCGGGTCTCCCCGGGCGGGCGACGGCAGTGCCCCAGGCTGAGGAAGAAGCTTGAAGGCGGCGTTTCCTCCCGTTTTATTCCTGCAACATTTATCGTGCCGCACGGAGGCGTAAGAACTTTATGCTTTGAGCTTTAAGAGACAATATGTTTTGTAATAATTTTCTAGGGTTCTGCGATTTCCTTTCTGTTTGCTTCAGCGTTCTGCGTTGGCTGGGCCCCGCACCGCGCATACCTTACCCGCCACTGGGTCGTCCAGATCAACAGGATGAGACCAAGGGGTGAGGGGCTACGTGACCAGTTAAGCTCCTGAGTCACGATGCTCAGGAGTCCCCATTGACGTACGAACAGCCCTCGGGAAGGAAACACGGGAGTACGTCTCAGCGTTCTGCGTCAGCAGGGCCCGGCCCCGTGCATACCTCAGCCGTCGTTGGGGCATCTGGATCACCAGGACGAGACCAAGGGGTGAGGGGCTACGTGGCCAGTTAGGCCCCTGGGTCGCGATGCCCAGGAGTCCCCCTTGACGTACGAACAAACCTCCATACCTTTCCTCGCCGGGCTCTCGCTCGGGAGGGGTGCGCGATGACCAAGTCTGAGGGACCTGGCAAGGTGGCGTACGCCAGGCGTGACCTGAGCGTAGCCCCCCTGCCTAGCCCCCTTGTGTAACTCTCCCTAGAGAAAAGTGGCGCGATGAGGCTGAACAGCAAGCCTGGTGGGTCTCCTGAGGATAGTGTAGCCATTAGGTTGCCCAAGTTGTTTATCACTAGCGCGGAGCATGGCACTTCCGCTCTTGCACAGGCATAGCCCCTCCTCGACAGTGTTGTCCGCCAGGGCAGAGCATGGGGCTTCCACTAGTACGTGGGTGGGAGCTCCCTCTGAGGGGAGACTCCGGGGCATGTACAGCCCTGCCCTGACACGTGGCTTGCACGGCAGGGCTGGAGGAGGTGTGTATGGGCACTCGTGAGCCAGCGCAGGACTCACGAGGCCCTACCTCAAGGCGGGTTGCACCTGAATGTGGTTCAGAACACTTGTGATAGTCCTGCGAGATGGTTAGGCAACCTGCACCGAGTGAATCTCCTGAGGTTATCGCATGAGAAAGCCAAACACCAACGACCTCGGGAGGTGATGTGAACGGGGCCGGCCCACCAGACAGAGCTCAGCCGTTGGGTTTGTCGACGCTGGAGGGACAGACTCGAGCACAGATGCCGTGCCTAGTCTTCTCATGTGAAGATCCTGAAGAAAGACAACCGGCGCGCGGCTCCCGTGACGGCGAGGCACTGGATCGCGCGCCCTAACTTAACCGCCCCCAATTAGCTCATGCGAGAACAAGGCACCAAGGACCATGGCAGGTGACGTGCACGGGAGCTGGCCCGTGAGCCAGAGCTCGGCCACTTGGGTTTAGTGACGCTACAGGGACGGACCCGAGCATAGACGCCGTGCCAGTCCTTAATCACGAGGCGGTCATGGGTGGGTTCGCAAGGGCGTACGACGTTCATGGCGACGAAGCACCGGACAGACAGGTGATAATCATAATGCAACTCATGGAAGAGGATAAAGCCAATTCTGATAGATGCAAAGAACGATACACGCCGCAGGGACGGACCCACACGGCTTGGGGATGATGCAGCCCGGGGGCGCCCCCAACTGAACAAACCAAAAATTGTCACCTGGTACCGTTGCTGAAGAAGTGTTGGGGTAGCTGAAGACGCTTGTTGCAGGAGTCGCTCCTCACGAATCGCCTAGGTCCTGAACCTCGCACCGGCTAGCGTGGGACGGCTAGAAGCGCTCCTGAGACGCAGCTCTATTGAGCCCTGGGATGTTAACACAGACACGCAGCTCGCTGCCCTTGTCAGGGGCAGCAGCTGCATTGGGGGTGGGCTACGGCGCTTGCCACGCATGGCTTGCGCCTCCTGCAGCTCTTTGATCATTGTAGTGATGAACTCCTGAGCACCTGGTGCCTCGCACCTTGTGCCCTCCTGGTGGAAGCGCACGCTGAAGCACGCCTCCACATGGTGCCCTAGCACCTCCCTCGTGACGTTGGCCAGGTCTGAGGCCCTCCAGAGGAGAGCCACCGAGCCCAGCCTGAGACGGGCGTCGGGCGCGCCTTCCTAGGAGAGAGAGGGCGGCGCCCCGACAGTGGGTGCAGGTCCTGAGGCGGGGCCACCGGCCGCCCCATCCTCCTGAGGTCCAGGGTGGAGCAGCTGCTTCTTCTTCTTCTTGGGGACGGCCTCAGGGGGATAGACAGTGCCTTCATCATCTGGGTCCTCGACAGCCGTAGCTTGCTAGGTGTGCTCGAGGGAGCACATCGCGTCCTTCTCGTCGTAGGCGACTGGGATGATGCCGCAGCTTCCTGGCATCTTGAGGACATTGTAGCCATGGTGAGTCACAGCCATGAACTTGGCCAAGGCCGGATATCCGAGGATGGCATTGTACGGGAGGCGAATGTGGGTGATGTCAAAGTTGATGAGCTCAGTGCGGTAGTTGTCGTGCTTGCCGAAGGTGACAGGGAGGCGGATCTACCCTATCGAGGTGGTGGAGCCGTCGGTCACTGCTGAGAAGGGCTTGGTCGGCTGAAGTTGGTCGTAGGGCACCTGGAGCCTATCGAACGTCTCGACGGAGAGAACATTGAGCCCTGCACCGCCGTCGATGAGAGTCTTGGTGACAAGGACGTTGCTGATGGTAGGCGAGCAGAGCATCGAGAGGGCACTGGCAGTAGCCGCGCACTTGAGCTGGTCAGAAGAGTCGAAGGTGATGGCGTACTTGGACCACCCGAGCGGACGTGTGGCCTCGAGCTTCAGGAGGGCTTCATTCACCTCGCGAGCAAACTGCTTGAAGATGCGATGGGAGGCAGGGGACTGAGCGCCACCTAGGATGCAAGCAATGGCACGAGGCTGTTGGAAGCTTCCAACCACATCATCTTGGTGGTGGTCATCATTCCTTCTTGGTGGTGGCGGCAACGGAGGAAGACCAGCGTTGCCCTGAGGAGGGTCCTCGCCAGGGTGATCCCTCCCAGCGCCCTCACGAGGCTGACCCTGCCAGCGGTCCTCACGAGGCTAGTCGCGCCAGTCCTGGCGGTGTCACGGCCGTCCCAGCGTCCTCCACCTCAGCCTCCTCCGTGGCCATTCCTCGATTGTTGCGCTCGAGGCAATGACTGAGGTGCCCGTCATGGATGGCCCTAAGCTCTTGGTAGTCATTGGTGTTGTGGCTGTGCACGTTGTGGAAGATGTGGAATGGGCGGCTGCCCTTTGATGACTCTGGGTGTTCGCAGCCGCGCTTCATCTCGGGTTTGGCTGCGAGCACAGCTGGCCCCTTGCGCTTCACGTCCTTGGCCTTGGCTTTCTTGTCTTCTGGGTCAGCCTCTGGAAGCTCCAAGAGGGAGAGTCGGCCTTCCTCGGCTCTCGTGCACCTGGTCGCCATGTTGAACATCTCTAGAGCCATGCACAAGTCCTCGTGTATGGCGAGCTATTCCTTCATCTTGACGTTGCGGACGCCATCAGTGACGCCGAAATGATGGCCTCATCCGACACCTTGGGAATCTTGAGGCGAACACTATTGAAGCGCTGGATGTACTTTTGCAGGATCTCTCCCGGCTGCTGCTTGATGCGCCACAGTTCACTCGCAGCCGGCGGGCGGTCGCGAGTGCCCTGGAAGTTGGCGACGAAACGCTCTCGCATCTTGTCCATGGAGGAGATCAAACCCGCGGGGAGATTCAGGAGCCACGAGCATGCCCCGTCCTTGAGGGCCATGGGAAACCAGTTCACCATGACCTTCTCATCACCGTTGGCCGCCTCGGTGCTCAGTTCGTAGAGCTGCAGGAACTCGGCAGGGTCGGGGGTGCCGTCGTAGCATGGAGGCAGGTCCGGCTTGAACATGCCCGGCCACACGATGCCGCACAGCTCCGGAGTGAACGCGCGGCATCCCTCCATGGCCACGTCGCCGCAAGAGGTGGCGGGGGAGGCAGCGAACGAGACGGTGTAGGGGTCTCTCCCGCGGTGCTGATGAGCTCGGCGATCCGGTCCAACCAATCCTCGTAGAGGTCGTCGGCAGGGCGGTAGCGCAGGAGATCACGTGCCATGAGCAACGCAGCATGCGCATTCGTCGGGCCTCGATTGGCATGGGATGATGAAGCAGCCACTGGGGTCAGCGACGGGGTGGCGGTGCGGCCATCACGCTGCACGAAGTGCTGCATCAATGAAGCCTGCTGCTCTTGGGCCGCAGGGCCGGTGGCAGCATTGGCCATGGGCGATGGAGAACGACGGGGAGCGTCGTCGCCCGCCGGCGCCGTCTGGGCAGCGAGGGCGGCTCGGCGCTCAGCATGAACTCGACAAGCATCAGCCATGGGGATGGCAAAACAGGGGCGGGTCGACCGAAGGACGAGAGGCTCCGACGCACCCCTACCTGGCGTGCCAAATGTCGGATTCCGAGCTCTGTAGACCCTTGATAGATTCGAACTCTGGGGTACATGCAAAGAACTCAACCTCCCCAGTCTTCCAACTCGTCGATCCCTAGGCCTAGCTCGATGAACAGGAAGGAAATGGGACACGACAGTTTGCCCAGGTACATGCCATCTTGTGGTGTAAAACCCTACTCCTGCTTTGTCGTGGATTGGCCTCGAGGTGGGCTGAGGATGAACTAGTACAGTGGGGAGAACCACTTCAGGAGGAGATGTGTTCTTGTGCTCGAGTGAGACGGTGAGTGTGAGGATGGAATGGATCCGATCCCTCTCTACAGTGATGATGCTGCTCTACTTACAGTGGCCTTGGTCCTCTTCCCAAATGAAGGCGGGAAGGGATCCCACAACGGCCAAATTCAAAGGGGGGCAAATAGTACAACCTATCCTGACAAAAGGTGGTCTTCGCCTGCAAAGCCTCTGGCCGTGATGTCGTGGTGGGCTTGGCGATGACCTCCGTCCTGTCGTCTTCGCGGTCTTGGTCTTGTTGAATGGAATGGAAACCTTTGGCTGATTCCTTGGGACTCTGCGCCTGCGCTTGCCTCTTTAGCACCGAAGAGGAAACTGTTGTACGGCGCCCACTGGCGCCCACCTGGCCTTGGTCGTCATGGCTCACGTCATCCAATCCTCACGAGGTGAGGGCTTGCATAGAAATCTCTGCTCCTCAGGAGCCAGCCCGAGGAGGCCGTTCCTTCTGGAGGTCCTGACGTAGTCCGGCTCGCAAGGCTTGGCCCCTCACGAGGGTCTTGAGTTGTTGATGCTGAAGCTGGGCTGTACCAGGCCGTTGATGGAGCCACGTCGTGGGCCGCAGGCAGGCAAGTCTGGGTACCCTAGGTCCCACAACGCCGACATAGTGTATCGCTTTATACCCCTTAATGGCCCATTATTCCATTGGGCCGTTTCCAGCCCGTGTTATCTTTCAGCCTTCTTAGGGCCCATTTATTCTGGGGCTCATTTCCAGCATTCGGTTACTTACGGCCCGTTACAGGCCTTTTCTGCTTGTGGGCCAAATTCAACCCATGGTTACAGTCGACCTGTTTGCGGCCCGTTAATCCGTTGGGCCATTTTGATAGCATCATCGAATCCAGCCGATTAAGAACGGCCCAATATGGTCGGCCCATGAACGGACGATCCAACCCTAGCCCGTTTATAGCCCATAACGCGGTCCGTTATTGGCCCATGTTTGGCCAATCGATCATACGACCCGTAGAAGGCCCATTAATGCTACACCCCGTAGAAGGCACATTGTTTCTATGGCCCGTAGAAGGCCTATTGTTTCTACAGCCCGTAGGTGGCCCATGGTCACTACAGTAAATATGTAGCCCGTGGTTATTGTGGCCTAGTTTTTAAAAATAGGTTATTGCGGCTACTAGCAAACAAATGAAGAAGACAACAAGGAAATAAATAAGCAAGCAACTTACGCTAGTCTATCACGGTTATTACACATATGACATCCACTGGGCATCAAAGTTCGCCACCAGTGCAAATATAGGGAACAAAGCAGCATATCACATACATTGGTTGTCAAAGCTGGCGACCAGTGCAAATAAACGCCGCAGCAAAACAAGTCCAGAACTGAAACCACTTCAGAAGAGCTCAAGAAATAATATCATGGGTACCCATAATGCTGGCAAGATGCTTAGCAAGCTTATTAACTTTCTCTTGTTCGGCACTTAAATCCTCCAGCGCTTGATGTTGCACCAGAAAGTATGGATCTGAATTCTGTAAGGACTTCCTCAGTCCTTCGGCTTCTTGCCGTAGCACAGCTGACTGATGCCTTTCAGCTTGTAGCTGAGACTGAAGAAGCCGAAGTGATTTAGGCAGCGAGTTCGAAGAGCATGTGCCAGCGGTACTGGCTAGTAACTCAAACACTACATCAACGCGGGACTGTGGGGTTGTCTCACTGTTTACAAGATCATTTTTATCACCTTTCTTGGAGACCAACAGGGTTGTCTCACTATCTTGAACCACATCTGCATTACTTTCTCTACCATTGCATAGTGGGGTGCTCTTCTCCAATATTCTATTCGCATTCTACAAGAGAAACAAGCAGACACATCACAAGTGTAGCATGTAGTATATGAAACTCATTTTGGTAAGCCGATTCAGTAGTAAGGTGGACATGATAACAGCATGAAAAAAACATATATCTATGTACTATGGACACTGTATTGCCATACCATTCTATTTTATGTTGCCAAATCAAGATAGACACACAGTTCAAATCATATATTTTTAAGACACTGCAGCATAGACAGAATATAAGTGTGAGAAACTACACATCACTGGCAACACTTGTAATGTGCATCACATGAGAACATAATTGTTTGTACAACTAAAACTGAAATTAACATAGAGCAAGAAGTTAGAACAGCAATCTAGTTAAAGAAATAGGTTTAAAACATACTTGTTGTGCCATTGGAGTTTCAATTGGATCCTTCAAATTCTAAAGTAGTTGGTATGAGTAAATACATTGATGCAACAGCAAAGGAGTATGGACCATAGCTACGGAATCTGACCTAAGAACAGTTACTCTTCTGCTTTAAACATGGAGTTTGGGTTCGCTGTGGTGGTCTTCGTGCTTTGGGCACTGCAGTTGCTTTACAAACTGCTCGTGTGGGGTTACTCTGTGGGGGACATGGTGCTGTGTCAACTAGAAGTGGGTTACTATCCGCTGGGGTTGGGGTTAGATGGGTTGTAGCTGGTTCTCTGTCCAACGGTGTAAGTGTGCAATCTGGAAGAGTCTCGATTATGTGTGGTGGGGCTAGTTCGTGGGCCAGTACAACCATGGTTCTATCTGCATCGACGGGTAGCACCGTCTTTTGTGAAGAATGGGTTTTTGCTCCCTTAGATACTGCCATCACCCCCTCCAATTCAAATGGTTGATAAACAAGAAAAGAAATTGAACGTGCAGACATTGTATGATAGAAAGATGTGGTAATTCACATATATGTTGTCTCAGCAAATAGGACAGCATGACACAATTTCACACATATGATGGCTAACTAAACAGGATAGCATGACACAGTTTCAGATATATGATGGATAACTTAACAGGATATAATGGCATAATTCAACACATGATGAGTATCTAAACAGGATGACATGACAAAACTATATGATGTCTTCCAAAAATAGGTTGGGATGAATTAATTCACATACATGTTGTCTAAGTATACAAGATGGCATGATATAATTGACATAATTGATTCATATACTATGCAGCTGGCACTCGCATGTATGATCACTAAACTAAGAAGATGGAATTCAATATTGTGCATATGATGTTTAAACTAAGCAATGCAAGACACCATATGCATGATATGAGAAATATAAACATTGCAAATTAGAGCATACACCTTAGGTGGGATATAGGACTGGTCATATGTCTCTGAATCCTCCTCTGAGGAGCCACCTGTAACCATAGAGATATATGCTACAACAGGTACCATTTCCTGCTCTGAAGACCTTGTTTTCACTCCTCATTTTTCCATAACCGGCTCAAATGGCTGATACACATGAAGAGTAGTTCAATATACACAGATTGTCGAAAAATGGAATACGTAATGAAAAAAAAGATGGCATGAGATAATTCACATATATGATGCCTGGCTACATGGCGGTGCATAATTCACATATATGACAGCTGACTAAAAAAACATGGCATTGCATAATTCACATATCTGATATAGACAGCAAATAGGAGGCACTCACACAAAGCATGTCTAATCTAAGCAGATGGCATGGCAATGCAAAACACCATATGCATGATATGAGCAATATAACCCTGCCAAGTTAGAGCCTGCACCTCGGGGGGGAATAAGAATGGTCATATGTCTCTGAATCCTCCTCTGAGGAGCTATCTGTAACCAGCAAGAAATCTGCATCAACAGGTAGCGCTGACTGCTCAGAAGACCTTGTTTTCACTCCAGACTTTCCCATGACCAACTCAAATGGCTGATGTACAGGAAGAGTAGATGAATGTATAAACATTGTTGACAAATGGAATACATTATGAAAAAAATATGGCATGATACAATTCACATATACGATGACTGGCTAAACAGGATGGCATTGCATGATTCACGTATATGATGCCTGGCTAAAGAAGATGGCATTGCATAATTCCCATATACTCCATCCATTCCTAAATATTTATCTTTTTAGAGATTTCAAATGGACTACCACATACAGATGTATGTAGACATATTTTAGAGTGTAGATTCACTCATTTTGCTCCGTTTGTAGTCACTTGTTGAAATCTCTAAAAAGACAAATATTTAGGAATGGTGGGAGAATGATATAGAGACCAAACAGGTGGCATTCACACAAAGCAAATCTAAACTAACCTGATGGCATATAGGATGTATAATGTAAGCAATGTGAGGTGCCATATGCATGATATGACCAACATCAGCATGCCAGGTTAGAGCAAACACCTCAGGGGGTAAATAGGAGTGGTTGGCTCCCTCTGAATAGTTATCTTCCTCTGGAATAAAATCTGGAATTGCGGGAGGGGGCCCACTTTGCCCACCATGGAGTGGCGTCTGCATGACATTATATTGCCATGCAACGGTCTTCTCTTTTTCTCTACATGTTCAGTACGGTTGTGTACCATAACTGACATGCATTATAAAAAAACATAGTTTCATTATGTAAGGCCTAAGGGGTGCATGCAGAAATCCAGACTGATGGTAGCAAATGAGTGGATAGATCCAAAAGTAATGATAGCACTCGACTGAGATTTAAGAGAGAAAAAAGAAAATTCTGCACGGATCTTGATGTAAGATTCGATGGACCTATATAGCATCTACTGCGACTTATAGCAAGATGGATGAATATATAAGGACGATGACAGTGGATAATATTTGTCTTACATATTTAGGAAGATAACTAAAAAACCTGAAACACAAGGGAAAAAAGAAGAAGGAAGACGCATACAACGATCTGGCTCGCTAATCTCTACTTTCTTGATGCGCTGTAGGTCGCGGAGACTAGTTCTCGCGGCGAGCAGCGATGATCTCTTTCATCAGTTCATGTCCTTAATATGCTGCTTGGCAGCATCCACGGATTCCGCCACCAGCCTTTTGCGCTCGATGCGGAGCATGGCATTCTCGTCCATAAGTTTCTTGATGACGAAGCCCGTCCTCTTCAATAAGGCAGCGGTCTCCTCCGTTCCGGCGATCTTCGCCCTCAGCAGGACACGCTCGGCCCGGAGCTTCGCATTTCCCTCCCCTAGTTGCCAGATGATGGTGGTAGCTTATTCAAACGAGGCTTTCATGTCCTCCTGCAACCTCGCCCAGCCGGAGATCTAATCCATCTGGCCATGGACGATCGCATGCATGCGCCTGTAAGAGTCCTCGCCTGCCCTCGAGACATTTTCCCAGGCAGCCGCGGCGTGGGAGGACATCTCTACAGCCTTCACGGCATGGTGGCACATCTCTACTACTTCCGCAGTGCGGCCGGACAAGTCTGTTGCATCGACGGCACGGCGGGACCTCCGTGCTGCTTCGGCGGCGTGGCGGGACCTCTATGCTACTACTACCGCGCGGCGGGACATGTGGCTTATTTCGCGGGGAGGCGGGACATCTCTCGTGCTTCCGCTTCCATGCTCGCCTCTCCCTGGTGGTAATCTCTCGACCCAGAACTCACGCTGGCCATGGCAGACACAAGGGAACGATGTTGAATGACTTGTTTGTTTCTGTGGATGAGGAGTTGAGGAGTAATGTGTGCAGTCATCTTGGCATAATAGTATTTATAACCAAGTACTAATACGCTCCTAAGTGGGAAACCGTTTAGGTTGTGATCGGTGTGAACATGTTTCCAATTATATATAGCATGGTAGTAATTTGGAATGCAATGAGACGCAAGCTCAAAATTTATTGACGGTTCTAGTTTCGAAGTGCGGCACTATTCCCGGATGGCGTAACGTGGGCACATCTTCTCGATCGTGGTGTAGCAGTTTTGTAATATGCCATGGTACTTCTTTTTGTACTGCTGTGTACGTGCAATAACTGGCACCGTCGGATAAATATCTTACGGTTATTGGGGCATTCGACAGGAATAGCCTCGTGGCGAGCTATAGACTAGTCTTTTTTTCACACGCATTAAATCGACACATATCATCTCTCTCCCTCTTTCCCACGCACACACCTAGTCTCTCGGGAATTCTCGCATGCACCATCTCTAGCTCCCTAGGTCGATGCCACCCACATACACTGGTACTCTGAGTTTAGTACGTTATACACAAAGGGAAGAGGTGCACGCACGCACTCTGTCGGGGTAAATGGCCACGGGTAGCCTAACCGACTACCCCTGGCTCTTCAAGAAATTTATCAAGCCTTTGGGCCTACAAGCACTCCAAGCGTTTGGGCCGCCTTCCATGGCCGGCTACCACTAAAGCCGACTCCCGGAAGGCGACCCAGCCTCACCAACTCCTCCCCAGGACGACCACGGGGTGGCCGACTCCAAGAAGCCGGCCAAGAAGGACGCCGACTCCTAAGAGTCGGCCAAGACCACAAACACTCCTACATAACGGCGACCTGACGGGGTATGGCCACAGTGCGGCCCACGACCCCCGAAGCCCGAGGCGGGCATGGCTACAGGAGGCCGTACGGGAGGGATGTCTCCCGTGCGGCTCGGCACTGTAGCCACGCTAGCTCCAACGTCATCCACGACCCACTCCTGTACGGCCCAAGGACTGCGGGCCCCTTCGGCCAGAGAGAGGCGTGAAGGCGGCCCGGCCCTTCCTAGTCGGCCAAGAGCATAGCCGGCCTCCAGAAGCCAGCCACTCCCTTCCTCGAAGCAGGAGCCCCATTAAGGAGACAAGACGAGGTGAGGCTACAGTGATAGCCCCCGAGGCGGCCCACTGTAGCCACGCTCACCTCGACAAAGCCCTCATCATCAGAGGCGCGGCTACAGTAAGCAGCCGCCGACAAAACCCTAGGCGGTGGGGCCGGCCTGTCGACCAAGTAGCCGGCAGCCGACGGGACCCACCAGCCGGCGGGACCCAGCGGCCGGCGGAGAAGCCGGCGAGCGTAGACACTGACGGCTGGGACCAGATCCCAGTCGGATTACCATTGTACCCCCGGGGGGTAGGCCTATATAAACCCCCCGGAGCAACCATGCAAAGGGTTGGCACCTCAGCAGAGTTCGCTTCCAAGCATAGCATACACACACACCATAAATAGAGAGAAGCAAGAGCTAGCCTTGTTCTTCTTCTCCCTTGAACCCAACAGCTCTAGGAGCGATTGTAGCTACCCTTTATCGATCTAGTGATCATGCGGAGACCCCGTAGAGCAGGACTAGGGGTGTTATCTCCTCGGAGAGCCCCGAACCTGGGTAAGATTCGCCGGCGTGCATGTCTTCGCCTCATCCTGTTTCCAGGCACCGGCGACGTTTTATTGGCTCCCACAATGATAAGCCATCCCTTGGCATATGTCGCACCAACCACCCGACATTTGGTGCCCACCGTGGGGCCAGGTGCACCGTCGTCCGGAGACCTGTTCTGGACGGGAACCCTCTTTCTTCCCCGCGAGCGCAGCCAGCCTGCTGCGCCCGATGGCGCTTGCCCCGACGCGCTGCAAGGCGTCGACGACGCCTGCGCAGCGAGCCGCCTCGCCGATCTGCTTGGCAAGACTCGCATCTCCGACGAGCCTGCGTCCGACGCAGGCACCGACTACCCCGAGAGCCGCCTCGTCAGCCTCCTCGATCAACTTCACGTCTCCAGCGAGCCCGCTGCGGACATGGAGTCGGTCGGCTCCACCGACCCGATGATCATCGACTCCGACACCGCGTCGCTCGACGCCTACCCCTCCGACGTGGTGGTCTTCGACGACCCCCTCCCTCGAGCTGACAGCGGCAGCAGCGCTGTCACCGAAGTGCTGGTCATCAGCCACGTCTCCAACTCGGGCGAGAACGCCCGCGACGTTCAACGAGCGGCGATGCACGACCTCTCCGTCCCCATCCCGGCCGACGCCGACGCCGAGACCCTGGAGGCACGCCGCCTTGCCCTCATCACGGAGAGCAAGAAGATAGCCTCGATGAGGCACCTCACCGAGGCCCACCAGCGCGAAGTCGACTGCGCCGCCTTCGGGACGCCGCCGCCTAGCGGCCCGAGCCGAGCCGGCTTCGTCCAGAAGCGCGGCACAGCCGTTGCCAGCATGCTTATGAAGCTATCCACGGCAAGAACAAATGCATAGCATGTATGGATCAACTACAATAAGCTTGGCAAAAATGCATATCATGTTAAGAATCTGCCAGAAATATTTTATAGCAAAAGTAGAGCAAGATTGAGTCATTCTATGGCACCCCATAATTGCAAACTATTGCAGGAATGGATCAATTACAACTATAGCTACAAAACAACCTTACCGAACATCTCCAAAATATGCATGGATCTCTCTGTAGCATCAAGTTTACATGGCCAAACAATTACAGCAGACAAGGACTTAGAGAAATCACTAAGTCCCTGAAATCAGAAATATTACGGGGCCTACTTCCGATGCTTGTGCTAGTCACCACAGAGATCACAAAACTACATGGACTATACCACTGGAAAGATGGCATGGCATACTTAAAAACACATGTAGAGCTCATGCTCAAAAGATGCACAGAATAAATGATACAAAAATGACAAATCTCCAAGTTCTGATAAGAACCAGAGAATAACAGCAACTATCCCTCTTCCAACGAAGATTTGGGCATCAAGATGACCTCTAAAGAACATGGTGCAATTTAACAAAATAAAGAGCATCACGAGACGAACAATTTGACATATTACACGCGCGAATCGGAGCTACATGCACAGAGTTACGGCATCTCAAACAGGAGCACATGGTGAGAAATTATTATGACTTGGAAGAAAAAACGGGCTCGGGGGAAAAAGTCAACTCATGCAGAGAGATCCAGATCGGGGAGCTCCTCGACGGGGCTCGGGACTCCGGTGGCCGGAGCTCGCCGGAGGGACGAAGAAGGGCGGCGCGAGGCCGGAGGAGGAGAGGACGGGGCCGGCGGGGAGGGGCCGGTCGCCGGCGGGCGGGGCACGGC